>NC_079447.1:51570148-51632648 GCF_903798145.1 Danio aesculapii
CAAATGTTATATATTATATACAGATATATTTCATTATTAACTCTTTAATTTGATTCTAGGCCAGCTCTCCATTTCAACCTTCTGTGACTGCTGAAAAAACAACGGTAAGCCTTTTTTCTTTGTTATTAAATTGATTTTCAATTAGCGTAGAAAACATCCACCTCAGTTTGTGCTGCATTGCTTTGCTCGTTAGATATGGACTGAAGACTTTGTAAAGGAAAGCTAGCAATAATGTTGACTTTTATTCTCAATGAGTCAGCTCAGTAGGTTACATTTTAAAGCCTCGATATGCACTTCTAAGGTTGCTTCCTCTGTGTAAATCATGTTTGAATGGCAGTTTGAATTATGTGGTAGCAATTTGTCACGAAAAAGTGCAAGAATAACAGAAAATGCTAATGAAATAGAAAGGAGAGCATAATGAAAACTGATGAAATTGCAATGAGTCAGAAAATGTCTATACTATCAATCATTTAGTCGATAATTACACTGAAAAAAAAACGATTCTTTGGGTTTACTCATTTTTTTTAAGGTACAGTAAGTGGTTGCAAACAATTTATACGGCTGATTTTTTTAAAAACAAATTAAATTTAGTAATATAAGTCATTTGCAACCACTTACCTAAAAAAATGTAAATTCAACTAATCATTTTTACATTGTACAGTAAATAAAGTACATAAATCTGTCTAATTACAGTTAGCACAAACAGCTCTAATGACAGTTTTGCATACACACATTTTATTAATCTTTCTCAAATCTCTGCAAAAAGCCCTTTGGACCAAAAACTACAATCTTTTGTAAGAATGAGACATCTTTTTCACCTCATCGTTGTGTTTTTAGTTTAAAGACTCTTCGTGTATGTGTCATTTTGATGCTAAATGTGTTTGTAGCTTTGTGTTTAGAGTTTTGAGACTGTGGGATAAAGATTTAGCAAATGTCTGCAAACATTTGGGAATATTGCTATAGTGCTAAATCTCTTTGAACGTTTCAGCAGCTGTGAACAGAGTGTGTTGCCAGATTGTGTCAGAAGCCTGGCTTTGTTATTAAACTGCTCTCCAAAGAGGAAGAGGATTATATTTGGAATATTGTGCCTAATGTGGAGAACAGTGACGTTATTTGAGGAATGTCTGATAAAGAATTTAAAACATATGCAGGAATAGTTGGCATATGTTTTAGTTGGGTTATTCCGCTGTGGCGACCCCTGATAAATAAGTGAATAAGGCGAAGGAAATGAAATGAATGATAGTGCTTATGAATGAACATGTCAGTGTTTATTAATAGATTGCATCAAAAAGAACACGAGTAATCTTTACAAACTATACATCAGTCTACTCAAGCAGCCATTGTAGCTAGTTGTTTTTCAATGGGAAAGCTATAAAGAATGTATTTGCTAAACTTGTGTAAGTTGTACAGAAAACACATTAGATATGGAGTACATATCACCGGAATCACAGTTTATTTTGAAAGGTAAGAGTCCTCAGAACAACATCCCATAGAGCACATTTAGTCCAACGACACAATAGTGTTGAATTATGAATGGTTATTCACTTGTTTGTCATTGTTTCTTCCGGAGACCTATTGTTTACATTGTTTACTATGTTACTTATGCGTGAAAACAATGTCTTTGTAGTAAAAAGCAAGTCGAAAGTCCTGCAACTGAAATATATTCCCTCCAATTTATTTGCAAATCACTGATATCCAAACAGTAGATATATATGACACAGATGAGTCTGGTTTAAATTTATGCAAGTTATTTTATATACATAGAAATCATATTTAATGCATGCAAACTGCCTTCTTTTCAGCTCAAAATACCCTACAAATGATGTTTTCCAACTCTCTGAAAACTGACCCTTTTAGGCTTTGATTCTAATTGTGTCATTGTGGTGACTGTCGCTTTAAATTCAAATGAGGTTGTGCTCTTTTCAAAAGAGGGCGGAGCTGTAAATGCTTGTGTGTCAGCATAGTGGCAGATTCAAAAGCAAGACTGACATCCTATGCTAATGAGGGAGAGATGGTCACTAGTGGGCGGGGTTTTCTCCCTCTGATGACACGTACAAAAGGAGAATGTCAATCAAAGTGTTTCTGAGGACTGTTTTTATCAAGTGTGATTATAACAAATAGAATTATTGAATTGTTACCATTAGAGGCTGGATATATTCACACACTGCTGACACACAACTGTGTTTAAACTCTTTATAAAAGTGATTTATGCATAATAGGTGCCCTTTAATATGAAAAATATCACAATGGTTGGGTTTGTCCACAACCCAGCATTTTTAGAGTGTAGAAGTGGGAGTTATATTGGGAATTATAATGACTATTTCTTGTTTGTCTTAGACAAAACCTGGAGTTATTAGACCAGTCATTATAACATCCAGATTTACAGAAGATCAAGATGAAGAGTTCCATCCAAATCCATTCAAGATCCTTCAAGGGAACAAATCCAATCGCTATCAATACAAGGTACATTTCTTTCAAGAATCAAGTGCATTGATCAATTACTCAGTATCAGACTAACAGCATGGGCTCTATCTTAATGATCTAGGTTCAAACTCTAAAGATCATGGTGCAAAAGGGCATGTCCGAATCCACTTTTGCTATTTTAAGGATGGAAGAATACACTCTGCGCCCTGGCACATGGTCTAACAGGGTTGGGCTTATTCGCTTAATGAGTTCTGGATGTGTTTGAGCATAATGTGCATTAAACCAATCAGAGTCTCATCTCTCATTCCCTTTAAGAGTCAGTTGCGTCGCGCCATGGCGCATTCGCTATTTACATGGCGGACTTTATAAGTGTAAAAACTGAACGCTTCACTAGCGAGAAAACAGTTAAACAGAGCATCTGCAGCATGAGGATAAAGAACGAGCCTCCTCCATTCAGCCTCTTTACTTTCTCTTTACTTTACTTTTACTCATTACTTTACTCCTTTACTTTCGTGGAGTAAGGAAACGGTGGAAACTCACTCCACTGAAGACATCCATTAGCCCACATATTTAATTTAGTTTGTTATAAGCGCAAAGATTTGTCTCAAAACTATTTCTAAATTCAGTTTTAATTTCCAGCAAATTAATAAATGAACAATAATAACGAAGGGTAGTCAAAACACTGAGTTATATCCAAACACACGTCCTGTTCTGATGCCCCATATGGTGATGCAGACGTCTCCAAAACCCCACAGACGGACAAATCTAAACTTGGTTTTATTAAAACAAATATAAATATGCATATAATAAATAATACTGCTAATAATAATAACATTATACAATTGCAAATTGTCATGAAAAAACTGAAAAATCCCCCGAGATGAGGCATGGAGGCAGTGGTGTTTATATTTATGTAGAAAATACAATTTTTGAAACATTTTAATCCTTTAGTGGTTTTCATCTGTAAAGATATTTGTGTGTTGCTGTACATCCTGTGTGTATTAAGCAATGTGTAAGCGATTGGACCTGCACTCTGCGCTGGACTTTAGAGTAGCTTAGTTAGTCAATGGAGCGCCTTAAAACAATGCGCCTTAACACACCTTCTTTTTAGACCAGCACACCCATGAGTAGGCCCACACAGAATCTGCACGCGCAGAATTCCGCAGATTTGTAGCCCATCATTAATTCAGTTTATTTACTTGAGTAAATGTGTGTGAATCTATATTTATTCAGTTTTTAAATTAATTACATTAATATTATTGACTAATATGAAAATGTTCATCTGATTTATGTGCAATACAGTTTGTACAGTAATATTTTCTGTCTTTTAGTAGAGATATTATATGAGAGACTTGCTTTGTTTACCAAATAAAGTGAATCTAATTGGATTTGCATTTTAAACATTAAGTAAAATTTAACAATATATTACTTTTTATTTCACATATTAAGGTTTTAGTTATGAGACTCCCAAAATAATTCAGCAGAAATCCACAGATTTTGCCAAAATTCTCTGCAGAAATAGCAAAAAACGTCCGCAGATTCCGTCTAGCCCTACCCATGAGTCCACAAAGTGGTGCAAATGGATTTGCTATTTAAACAACGTGGTGCAAAACATGAAAATTACTGTTGCTCTGGTCTGAAAATAGCAACAAATCGCACCAAAACACATTTTCGCCTTATTACGCCGGGTGTATAATAGGGCCCCATAAGTCCATTTCATAATGACATATGCTGTAATGATAAGAGATTCACTGAGCAGAAAATGCAATATACTGTATATATGCAACATAGTATGCAATGCTTTTTTTCCCCCAGGTGTCATTATAGATTTTTAAATGCATGTGCTACAGATACTCCAAACAACATAAGTGCAATTTTACACAAATTACCCAGACTCAATGGGTTTATATGGCACACATTAGATAACCGCAGAGCATTCTGCATGCAAATGAAAGGTAATTTTGTTTATGTCAGAACTGATCTGCACCTGCTGTTACTGTCATTCACTGTATTTGTGTACATTTTGTCTGTGTTGTTTTGACATCCAATTGACTAAAGTAATTATGCAAATGAGGTATTAGATTAAACACATTGTGCTAGCGCAGTTTCAGATCTTGTAGGATGAGTGCTGGAGGAAGCAGCAGACAGAGGTGGGCAGAGTATCCAAAATCTATACTCCAGTAGAAGAACAAGTACTTGAGGAAATATGTAGTCAAGTAAAAGTATAAGTAACAATTTAACAAAAGTATAAGTAACATTGGACAATTATGATTACAGCATCCATCCATCCATCCATCCATCCATCCATCCATCCATCTCTCTATCTCTTTGAACATTTGAAATGTATAATCCATCCATTCATCCATCAGAGAATTCGACAAGTATGATCACATTATCCATCCATCCATCCATCCATCCATCCATCCATCCATCCATCCATCCATCCATCCATCCATCCATCCATCCATCCATCCATCCATCCATCCATCCATCCTTCCATTGATCTCTTTATCTCTCTCAATATCTGAAAAGTATGATCCATCCATCCATCCATCCATCCCAGCATTCGACAAGTATGATCACAGCATCCATTCATCCATCCTTCCATCCATCCTTCTATCCACCCATCCATTCACCCATTCATCCATTCATCCATTCATCCATCTCAACATTTGACAAGTATAATCACAGCATCCATCCATCCATCAAACTATTCATCCATACATCCATTTATCCATCCATTTATCCATCCATCCATCCATCCATCCATCTCTTTATCTCTCTCAATATCTGAAAAAGTTTGATCCATCCATCCATCCCAACATTCAACAAGTATGATCACAGCATTCATCCATCTGTCCATCCGTCCGTCCTTCTGTCCGTCAATCTGTCCATCCATCCATCCATCTCAACACTCGACAAGTATAATCACAGCATCTATCCATCCATCCATCCATCCATCCATCCATCAGTCCTTCCGTCCGTCCATCCATCCATCCATCCATCCATCCATCCACCGCACTATCCATCATCCATCCATTTATCCATTCATCCATTTATCTATCAATTCATCCATTAATCTATCAATTTCTTCAACTATCCATCCACTCATTTATCCATCCATTGATCTCTTTATCTCTCAATATATCTCTTTATCTCTCAATATAGTATGATCCATCCATCCATCCATCCATCCATTTGACTAGTATGATCACAGCATCTATCCATCCATCCGTCCGTCTGTCTGTTCGTCCGTCTGTCAGGTCCATCCATCCAACCATCCAATCTCAAGATTCGAAAAGTATTATCACGGCATCCATCCATCCATCGAACTATTCATCCATAAATCCATTTATCCATCCATTTTATCCATCCATCTCTTTATCCAACTAACCATCCACTCATTTATTCATCCATCCATTGATCTCTTTATCTCTCAATATCTGAAAAGTATGATCCATCCATTCATCCATTCATCCATCCATCCATCTCAACATTCGACAAGTATAATCACAGCATCCATCCATTCATCAAACTATTCATCCATACATCCATTTATCCATCCATCCATTTATCCAACTATCCATCCACTCATTCATCCATCCATCCATCCTTCCCCCCCTTTCTCTTTCTCTCTCTCCCTTCTCCTCTGTCTTTCTCTCATCATTCGACAAGTACGATCACAGCGGACATTCAGATCTGTGTTGTTGCTGCCGCTGAGTTCAGTCTCCACAGTTGTAAAACAGCTTCAGTCAATCCATCTGCAGATAAATAATACAGTGCCCAGCCCTTCCATTATATCAACAGAGAGAGAGAGAAAAAGCAAATCAAAAGGCCGCCATTCCATATGTACTTCAAAACCAATGTAAAGTGTCAGCTAAAATGGATTTATTTTCCCCCGGTAGCTTCAATGTGTCCTGCGGGCTCTGATTTATTCCCAGCAGGATCAGGAAAATACTAAATCACCCTATAGGATAAAATCATGCATACAACATAACCATATAGATCCAAAGAGAGACCAAGCACATTATTCATGGAGGAAACACACCACAATATACTGCTTATTACATTTCGTATGGGCATTATTCAAGTCTGGTGTCATTCGTATGTGCAAACGTGAGGTGAAAATATTGATTGGCACATTTTTAAACAGCTTCTCATTTTCCACACTTTAATATACTACAGTATTAGAGTTATTTACTGCTATTTACGGCATCCAATTAAAAAACAGCAGCCTATATCAAACTAATATCGAATAGTGATTAACCCTGAACACCTAAACCCTTTTTAATATTTAGTTTTTTGCAGTAAGTGCTCTTTTAAATTGACATTTTACTCAGTTTGAGCAGAGCTTTGATCATGTGAAATCAAATTAAATATTCCTGATGTATATTTGATTAAATAATATACAGTGGATCCATCAGAGAGACCAAGCACATTATCCATGGAGAAAAAAACACAGCAATACACTGTTTATTACACTCCGTATGGACATTATTCAAGAGTGGAGTCATTCATATGCGCAAATGTGAGGCGAAAATATCGATTGGCACAGTTCTCATTTTGCACACTTTCACATATTACAGTATTACAGTTTTTACTGCTACAAATTAAAGCAGCACCCTATATGAAGTAATATTAAATAGTGATTAACCCTAAAGTATTATCACAGCATCCATCCATCTGAGAAAACTTTGACTTAAAAGTAATGACACCTTAGGAGAAGGGGTTGAGGACTACATGATCTCAATAACAACAGATTTACCTTACTTACAAATAAATAAAGCAACCCAGATGACAAGAATCAACATAATACTGTCACACAAGTAAATACAGGACAGAGGGAAGAACCGAACGAAGGCCCTAAGCACTGTAAATGGCTGAATAGAAACCAAACAAGACACAGGTGAACATAATTAGCCAATGAGTGGCCATGCAATAAATTAACTAAAAGAAATTAACACTGTGAGAGCTTTTTAAACAGCTTCTCATTTTCCACACATTAATATTTTACAGTATTACAGTTATTTACTGCTACAAAGTAAAAAAACAACAGCCGACTGTATAGAAAACTAATATCGAATAGTGATTAACCCTGAACACCTAAACCCTTTTTAATATTTAGTTTTTTGCATTAAGTGCTCTTTTAAATTGACATTTTACTCAGTTTGAGCAGAGCTTTGATCATGTGAAATCAAATTAAATATTCCTGATGTCTTTAGTTTTTGATTAAATAATATACAGTAGATCCATCAGAGAGACCAAGCACATTATCCATGGGGAAAAACACGGCAATACAATACTCATTACACTACGTTTGGACATTATTCAAGAGTGGAGTCATTCATATGCGCAAATGTGAGGCGAAAATATCGATGGGCACATTTTAAAACAGCTTCTCATTTTGTACACTTTAATATACTTGTAATGTGACCGGGGACGCTGACAACATGGAGTGTGGATCCAAACGCAGGGTTTATTAAACAGAATGGTCAGGCAAGCAACGGTCAACACAGGGGCAAACAGATGTATGTAGTCCTAGTCAAATACACAGACAAATGATCAAAGCAGGCAGAAAGCACACAACATAAACAAACAAAACAAAGCGAGCGTCAAAACAAGGCAAGGAAAATGTGTCGTAATGCTCACTATACAGTTTAACAAGACTTCTGTGTGTTTGTGTGCTGACTTTATAGACCATGTAATCAGTTCATGATCAGCTTCAGCTGTGAGTGTTCAATTACAGGACAGAGGGAAGAACCAAACTAAGGCCCTAAGCACTGTAAATGGCTAAATAGAAACCAAACAAGACACAGGTGAACATAATTAGCCAATGAGTAACCATGCAACGAATCAACTAAAAGAAATTAACACTGTGAGAAGTTTTTAAACCACTTCTCATGTTCCACACTTTAATATATTACAGTATTACAGTTATTTATGGCATTCAATTAAAAAAAAGCAGCCTATATAAAACTAATATCTAATATTAATTAACCTTAAACACCTAAACTGTTTTTAATTTCATGAAATGCTCTTGTAGATTGACATTTCACTCTGTTTGAGCAGAGCTTTGATCATGAGAAATGCTAATTAAATATTCCTGATGTATTTTTTTAAATAAATAAATAATATAGGTTTGTAATAAATCCTCTGTTGCGTGAAGTTCTGGTCTGGAGTCAATACGTTGGCCAAAGCTTGTACACTAATGAGTGGACAGACCCCAGAATTGATCACAGGGCTTATGCTGATAAAATTGTGTGCAAAATGTAATTAAAAAGGTGCCATCACTGGATAAAGCGGTGAGAAGAAACTCTTTGGGAGTTCGCATAGTGACTCATGCACTGTAAATACCATCAATATTACATTTAATACAGATTCAATTAATAATTCAAAATACAAACATGAGTTATGTTGACCCCAGTGGGTTTAATGTCAGATGTACACAGCGCTGTAGCCATCTGATCTATAGAGAGGTCATTAGTGCAGAACACTGGCTCAGGGAGATTTTTTTTCTTACTTGTTTTTTTCTCTCATAGGAATAAATAAATAAATAAAAGTCTTGGTTAAAGAATTATAAGCCGTGAGCAGACCCACACCAAATCTGCGCCTACAGAAATCTATAGAAAACGCATTTCTATGGGTATAGATGAACAAAAAAGACTGCTATACAGTTTGTACTGTATGTATTTTTATTTGTGAGTTTGCATGATGTAGCATGATATTTATAGCCATACTAAAAACATCAGACAATGCTTAATTTCTGCCGGATCTTGCCGGAAAACGTCAGATATTCGTGTTTTGCGTTCTGGTATTTATTTTAATGGATCCGGCATTAACTTGTGCGTGGTGAATACCTACGTGTGTGTGTGTGTGTGTGTGTGTGTGAGAGAGAAAGAGAGAGTGAGAGTGTGTGAGTACAAGCGAAGGCTGCGTGGATGACGGTAGTCACTAGTCACCATGCGCAAGTTAAAGCATAAGTTAAATTAAACTATTGGCCCTCAACAATATTTCCAATTCAAATTCTCATTGACTGGTGATTATTTCATGCGCAGTGAGCAGCGAAAAATATAATAATGCCATAGTGGCCTACCTAAATAATATTAGTATTTTCAAAACGGCAAAGAGGCAGACATATTTTATTATTGCATACTTTATTATTATTTTTAAACCATGAGTGAATCTGATAATGAGCCTGATCAAAAGAGATCTTGAGAAGATGAAACTGCGCAAATGGATCAGGATAGCGGGAGACAGAAGCAAAGCGAGTCAAGTCAGCCAGAAAACATGACAGAAGAGCTAACTGTGGGCTCTTCTTGAAGATTAGACTGAGTCATTTAATTATTTGTTTTTCACGTGGCACATGAGAGTGAAGTGAACTGAATAGTGACTGTTTATATGATTAATGTTTGTTGCTATATGCTTTTATTATTCATGACTGACCTATAACATTATATGGCACAAAATAATGAAATACCGTTCAGAAATGTGATGCTCTTTTTTGCGCTATCACCGATTATTGACATCATGTTCCGGGAAAACTGAAATTGTTTGGCGAACGTCGGTCACGGTGGCTTTTATTTTCCGGTTTTGTTCCGGAAATTATTCATTCACATCAGCTAATAGTTGATCTTAATATTGAAAGTAAATTAACTAGCAATAGCATAGCCTAACGTTAGTGAATTTACAATTTACTTCGATTTTATAGCATTTCCTAAAAATAAGTATTTAAGTTGAACCAAGGTAATTTAATTAATCCATGCTCTATAAAAACAATGTTTTAGCTTTGATTGAATATTTCTATTAGATAAATATTTAGATTAATGGGTTTCACAGTGGTGCAGTGCGAAGCACAATCGCCTAACAGCAATAAGGTCGCTGGTTCGAGCCTTGGCTGGGTCAGCTGGCATTTCTGTATGGAGTTTGCATGTTTTCCCCGTGTTCACGTGGGTTTCCTCCGGGTGCTCCGGTATCCCCCACAAGTCCAAAGACATGTGGTACAGGTGAATTGGGTAGGTTAAACTGGCTGTAGTGTATGTGTGTGAGTGATTGTGTATGGAAGTTTCCCAGATATGGGTTGCAGCTGGAAGGGCATCCGCTGCGTGAAACATGCAATCTCCACACAGAAATGCCAACTGGCCCAGCCGGGACTCAAACCAGCGACTTTCTTGCTGTGAGGTGACAGTACTAACCCCTAAGACACCGTGCTGCCCTCACTAAGCACAGTAAATAGCTAAACAGAAACCAAACCAGGCACAGGTGAACATAACTATCCAAAGACTAATGAAGAAATTAACACAGGGAGGAATCACAAGAACCAAAAGAAAACAATTTACTGGTAGTGTTTCTTTTTTTTGGTTAAATTAAATTAAATTAAATTAAATTAAATTAAATTAAATTAAATTAAATTAAATTAAATTAAATTTAATTTAATTTAATTTAATTATTTTCTGTTTGTTCCCTTTATTAATCTGGGGTCGCCACAGCTGAATGAACTGCCAACTTATCCAGCATATGTTTTACACAGTGGATGCCCTTCCAGCTGCAACCCAGCACTGGGAAACTTAATTTTATTTTATTTTATTTATTTTTTATTTTAATTTAATTTAATTTAATTTAATTTAATTTAATTTAATTTAATTTAATTTAATTTAATTTTTATTTATTATTTATTTTATTAATTTTTATTTAATTTAATTAAATTTTATTGAATTTAATTTAATTTAATTTAATTTAATTTAATTTAATTTAATTTAATTTAATTTAATTTAATTTAATTTAATTTAATTTAATTTAATTTAATTTAATTTTATTTTATTTTATTATCTCTCTATGTGCTAAATACTTATAGGCATCTGTGCATTAAATTGAAAGCAGAGGGTTCAGTCATAGGCACTGTGTTTGCTTTGACATTTACTCTTGTAAATCTTGTGAACGCTATCCCATGATGCACTGTGCATGCATTTTCTGTTCACTCCTTATTTACCTTTGGGCTGGAATCATTTGATGAGACGGCGGTGGTCAGAAAACAAAACTCAGATCATTTAAGCTTTCCGGTAATGACCAGATGGACGTCTCCTTTCCAAGACGCAAGCTTTTAGAAGCTATCTATGCCTGTGTTTTGACAACTTAAACACTGCATTTATCTTTGAACTGGCTTTTTATACAATCGCGGGCAGCAAAAGTCATCAGGATTTGTCAAACATGAGATGTATTTATTTCACTCGCTGACGTGTGAATTTCTGCAGATTCTCCTTAATGTTTCAAAACTTCACTTGACATTCATGGCTCATTTAAACTCTAGTGAAAGTGCAGGTTTATCTGTTATCAGAGTCTCTCAATGACAATGCTATTGAGCAGTCCAAAATGCCTCATTTTGAGTGCTTCTGAATGCTCTTGGTGGAATTAATCTTACTTTTTGCCTACAGTTGGACAAAGTTATTAGCATATGCCTGTGAATTTTGAATTCTTTTTCAAATATCCTCCAATAGCTGTATTTTTAAACATAATATTTTTAGTTTCTAATAATGAATTTCTTTTGCCTTTGCTATGATGACTGTACATAATATTTGCAACACAGGCTCATTGTGGATATGTACTCCTGTCTACATTTCCGGAGAGCACAAATTATGTAGCCAGAGGTACGTTTGGCTGCATTTCGTCTTTAAAATGAATGTTACGGGGCAGGTATGAGGCCGCCAACAGCTTTAGTTGATTTTCGTGACAATGGGTTTGAGTCCGGTGAAAAACGGTTCCAGAAACCAGGTAAAACAAAAGCCAAAAAATAAATAAATAAATAACAACAGGCTGAAAATGTGGTGAAATCACATGGTCGCAACAGCTTTTTTTTTCTTTCTAGGTTGCTTTTAAAAACCGATTAAAAATCAATAAGGTTTAGGGAAGGGGGTGGACGGGTCAGTCGACAGCAAGCTGGCCCAGTCGGCTGAAGTATATTCCATCTTCTGGTGGATTTATACAAGAAGACGACGTGTGAGGGAAATTTGTGATCATCAAAAAAAAAAAAAAAGCATACACAGCGGCCTCTGGTGGATTTGCAAAAATAAAACTGCGAGCAGATGTACCTCCAGTTATGTATATCGTACTCTAAGTAAGAATTGAAAGGCTCCAATTTATCTTTAGTTAATAATATTGTTAAATATGCAGTGCATTGCTTATTTCTGTTTGGTATGCATAATGCTGTCAGACAAAAAATAACTTTATAATTAAGAATTAATTGTACTAAATTAAAATAAATCATTTAAAACTAATTTAGGTTTAATTAAAAGTGGAGTCAAATTAAAACCAAATCATTTTGAACTTCATACATTTGTAGTCCTATCTACAAATGCACCAAGTTTAATGTACATAAATAAGTACGTTTTTGGAGACCTAATTAGAGACCCCTTTACTTTTAAGTGCATACTACTAATGCACCAAAAGTTCAATAAAATTCAACATGACTCCCATTTTGGGAGACTCCATTACTCAAATAAACTGAGGGATTGAGTTTACTCAATCAGACGAGTTCAATGAATTTATTAGAATTTACTGTAAATATTAAATAAATAAATATTTATTGTATTTATTTATCCAAGTTTTAGAAAAACAAACAATAACTTGACTTCTAGATGATCATTTGGTATCAGAAGTGTCTTAAATAAAAGGTAAAGACCTCTAGATTACACCTATTTTACCAAAATAAAATATAATCATGCCTTGATTTTGAATGATTTAATTAGGACAGTAAGGTCTGACTTTGCTTAGACAAAAGTCTCGTCACTTAACAGAAATAACATCCAGTATAGAATATAAAGTCATGGTGAAAGAAAGAAAAAAGAAAGCCTTCTTGCAGGACTCCCAGAGTTCATCAAGATTCTGTGTGTTCATATTCAATGCCTCCTCCTTCATTTTACCCCAGACATGCGCAATAATGTTCATGTTTGGTGACTGGGCTGGCCAATCCTGGAGCACCTTGACCTTCTTTGTGTTCAGGAGCTTTGATGTGGAGGCTGAAGTATGAGAAGGAGCGCTATCCTGCTGGAGAATTCACCCTCTCCTGTGGTTTGTAATGTAATGGGCAGCACAAATGTCTTGATACCTCAGGCTGTTGATGTTGATCATCCACTCTGCAGATCTCTCGCACACCCCATACTGAATGTAACCCCAACCATGAGTTTTCCTTCACCAAACTTGACTGATTTCAGTGAGAATCTTGAGTCCATGCTGGTTCCAGTAGGTCTTCTGCAGTATTGGTGATGATTGGGATGCAGATCAACAGATGATTCAGCAGAGAAATCCACCTTCTGCCACTTTTCCAAATGATTAACTAGAAGTTAAGTGATTATTTGTTGCTCTTACAACTGAGACAGGTGAGAAGACTTTTGTCAGGAAGTGTATAAATGCAGATGACGTATAAAGAGAAACTCTGCTGAACTCGTAACTCGCTGTTTGGGCTGCAGCAATACAATTCACAACATTAATTCTCTCTTTCTGTCAAACATAAAAAACACCGAAGGCTTTTCTTGTCATTGTGGTTTATTTTGTGTATATTTGATCGTGTTTACAGAAGAGAGCTGCAACAATAGAAGCATGACATTAAATGTATAAATATATTTAAAACAGTTGTTTGCATATGTATTTAAGCCGTCAATGTGACAGCATAACTAGACAAGCTGTGTATATGTGTGTGTGTGATGTTGACCGCTGTTAATTTAGGCATGTCGCTGTACTTCATTTGCATTTATAGACTGACATTTGCAAATGAATAACAGCATGCATGAGTTTGGTTTCAGCTTTTCTCTCACACTTGTTGTTATTCCTCCCTGATCAGACTCACAGTCAAATGTCAGGTCCATTCATGCAGAATAAACGATACACAAGACTTGAATAAAAACAAAAACTGTTCAGTTAGATGCTACAGATCCAGATGTACTGTTGATTTAAAGAGTTCACACTTAGCTCACGATTTATACATAGCTTGTTTGGTGTGCTGTCCCGGGAGAGAGCCCTGAGCTCAAGGTATCCTCGAGCCCAGGGCTCCCTCCTTTCACAGGGCGAGGGGAGACTGAGCTCAGGTCGATCTGAAACTCCCCCGCTGCTGAGGCCAAGGTGAACTTCCTGAGGGTAAGACATTATAAAAAAGATTTAGGCTTATTTTATCTATAATATAGAGCACATTTGAATGATGGGAGGAAACCGGGGAACCCGGGGGAAACCCACGCGGACACGGGGAGAACATGCAAACTCCGCACAGGAACACCAGATGGCCCAGTGAAGACCCAACGCCATTGGTATTCTTGCTGTGAGGCACCAGTGCTAGTCACTGAGCCACCGTGCCGCCCATTCTGGATAAAGGTGGTAGGAGGAGGGTTTCTTCCAGACGAAGATTGTAGAGAGGAAATGAGGATATATATAGTGACTTGGGATCCTTTGATTGGAGGATCATGATTAGCCAATGAGGACCAGCTGGGTCAATCATGAGCACATGCTCCTCTCGAAATTAGTTTAAAATTTAAACTTCACTTAAAGTTTGTAATCTTACTGCCTTATAGGGATAGCTCACCCAAAAATGAGACCATGTTAATTTACTAACCTACAGGTTATTTAAGATGTAGGCGACTTTTTTTCTTCAGTAGAACATTAAAGAAGATTTTATGAATCACCAAGCACCATAAATTCAGCTCTAAATCTTCTTTAAATCAGTAAATTAACTTTCCTTTTTAAAGTTTATATGTTGTTTGCGGTTTTGTAGTCTCCAAATTCAAGTTCATTTCATAAAATGTAGTATGGCAAGTGCCGTTGTGACAGCTTACCCCACAAAGACGAATAATAGAAACACGCTGTCCCTTTATGTTTATGTACTGTATGTTTTATCTTATGAAGAGGAACTATAATATGTATAAATGATAGTAAAAATACATCTGTTGGCATTTTTATTTTCGCAGATATTTGAGTGATCATAATACTTTGCATATTATATGTAAACCTGTAAAAGTATGTGCCTTTGTAAGACACAGCACAATCTCTTTGACAAAAATAAAACTTCATTTCATTTTCTTTTCGGCTTAGTCTCTTTATTAATTAGGGGTCACCACAGCGGAATGAACCGCCAACTTGTTTGGCATATGTTTTACGCATACCCTTCCAGCTGCAACCCAGTACTGAGAAACACCCATACACTCTCATTCACATGCATACACTGAGGACAATTTAGCTTATCCAATTCACCTGTACCACATGTGTTTGGACTTGTGGGGGAAACCGGAGCACCCGGAGGAGACCCAAAACATTGCGGGGGAAAATGCAAACTCCACAGATATGGCAACTGACCCAGCCGAGACTCGAACCAGCAACCTTCTTGCTGTGAGGTGATCATGCTACCCACGATCGCATTACCCAATAATATTTGTTTATTAATTCATTTTAATGATGATTTTGATTGTGGGTAAGATTGAAACATTTATTTTTAATCTGATTCACTCAAACTATATATATATATATATATATATATATATATATATATATATATATATATATATATATATATATATTAAACTATTTATTTAAAATGAGTTGAATCAACACAATTATTGTGTTATTTTGGGACAACTTAACTGTTTTATGTTCAATCCACTTAAATTGGTAAAAAAAACAATTAAGTTATCTAATTTGCGTTGAGGGCGTCACGGTAGTGCAGTGGGTAGCACAATCGCCTCACAGCAAGAAGGTTGCTAGTTTGAGCCTCGGCTGGGTCAGTTAGCATTTCGTGCATGTTCTCCACATGTTCGTGTGAGTTTCCTCCGGGTGCTCTGTTTTCCCCCACAAGTCCAAAGACATGCGGTACAGGTGAATTGGGTAAGCTAAAATTGTCCGTAGTGCATGAGTGTGAATGAGAGTGTATGGATGTTTCCTAGTGATGGGTTGCAGCTGGAAGGGCATCCGCTGGGTAAAACATGTGCTGGATAAGCTGGTGGTTCATTCTGCTGTGGCGACCCCAGATTAATAAAGGGACTAAGCCGAAAAGAAAATGAATGAATTTGTGTTGGGACAACATGAAGGAATCAACCCAGTCTCATTCTGAAAACGTATATACATTTCTCCCAGGAGATAAATTTTTTTCTCTCGCGAGTGCCAACTGTGTAAATCCACCAGAGGGCGCCTCAACTGACTCACTGACCAATCGACCGCTATTGCTGCCCACCCCCTTCCCTAAACCCAACCGATAGTGTTTTCAAAAGGAATCCAGAAAAAGAAAAGCCCTCGTTTTCAGATTTGACCACATTCTCACCCTGTTATTAAAGCCCTGCTCACACTGTGAGAGTTCAGCATTGATTTTGTCATCTGAGACAAATTTGGGAAATCCTAAAAGATTTCTGAAATCCTCGGCTAAAATCTGTGATCTTTCATCGTTGTTCACATGTTCACAGACATTCGCTTAATGCCCGTTGTGTTCAGGTTTTTCCTCAGATGAAAGGCTGGCAGTTACAGAAGATTCAGACACTTTCCTGCAGCGTGACAACAGCTGCGATGAGCGTCAATCCAAGAACCAATAGGAGCTCTGAATCTGATGACGCAATTCAAATGTTTGTTTTTTTCTTCCTGGTTTAATTATTGAGACACACCGTGTGCAAAATGGCCGCTACAGATTGTTTACGTTTACTGTGAGGAATCAGTTCAGAATCCGGGATAGTGAAAGTGTCACGGGTGGATGACGACAAACTCCGGGGGAGTTTTCTTACGTGTTTGGCATGTGTTTTCTTGACGTTCAGTCTGAAATGATGACAGCTGAGCTCTTACTGTGTGACATGGGAGCCATGTTCATGCAGTCTGACATGCTACAATCGTTCAGGATTATAAAAACTCCCACAGTGTGAGCTGGCGTTTACTTGTTTATTTTATGTTTTCAAGTCGGCTGACGTACACGGGGAGCCACTGAACAAACTGGTAACAGCGGGAAAGCTGTCCATACGGAGGTAAGCGGTCAGCTGGTAGCGCGAAATGGAAAGGCATCATACCGCCCTGTAGCGTTCGTTTTACAGACGAAAAAACGAACCTCTGGCTACATAATTCACGCTCTCCAGAAATGTATATAGGGCTACGTTTTCACAATGCCTCTATGTTGGAAGGAATTGTGTGGAACCCAGCATTTTTTTTTACAGCATGTGCATTATTTATAAACGTCTTATGTCTATAAATGTAGAGCTAATCCTTAACATATGATGAACTATTTATCCTTAATGACAGATTCATATTGTGCAGTTATTATAAGCTGTTAACCTACATGTTCAGTATTTGTGCATCGTTTTGGGCATGGTAATCACACACAGTTAAATCAGATGCCATGACAGCCTTATTTCCTATTATTAATGACAGTCATCTCCCGTTTCAGTGACATTTGACATGCATAAAACTGCCTTCGTGCTATTTATCTCTAAGGCATTGCAAAAGATGTCTTGATGATTTGAGTCTTTATGATGACATCGCCGCTCGCACAAAGCCGTCTTTATGGCGCAGACAGAGAAATCAATATGTAATTGTGTCATGAAAAGCTCGACGCTTGAGCCCCCCCATTTGAGCAGAAATCTGTGTTCAGCTCTGTGATCTCGTTATATATAATTGATGTCTTGGATGACATGTGACATCGGGGACTTTAATAAACAGCAGGTGAATTGGCAGCATTAATGAGTGATAAGATGGGCAGGCACGGATAAGTGGGATTTATTGCTATTAGATTGCTGAAAACCCCTCGCTCTGTTTAAATAGAGTAGACTGAAATGTCAAAGAAACTTGAACCTGAAAACCTAACAGCCAATATGCGCTGTTAATAAACCATCAACTTAGATTTTAGCTCAATAAGCTACTAATTTGCTGCTAATTAATAGTTATTAATGTAGCAGTTAAGTCTTTTATGATTGGTGTTTGCTGGTGCAAGGGCGGAGTCGACCTGTCACTCACATGACATCCAGTTATGTACATTTTTTTGCACTTTTTTTAGGCAGGACATTAGTATGTAATAATTCACACCATTTAAGATACAGTTCTCACTATTAATAAATTATCAATAATGATTTTAGCTCAATAAAGTACTAATTTGCTGCTAATTATTAGTTAATAAGGCAGTAGTTGGGTCTTTTCTGATTGATGTTTTCTGGTGCAAGGGGGCGGAGTCATCCTGACTCTCACATGACATCCAGTTATGTACTTTTTTTGCACTATTTTTTTTAGGTGGGACTTTTAGTAAGTAATAATTTACACCATTTAAGATACAGTTCTCACTATTAATAAACTATCAATAATGATTTTAGCTCAATAAAGTACTAATTTGCTGCTAATGAATATTTATTAGGGTAGCACTCAGGTCTTTTCTGATTGGTGTTTAATGTATGGTGCATGGAGGAGTCAACATGTTACTCACATTGACATCCAGTTGTGTAAATTTTTGGGGTAACACTTTATTAAGTAACAATTCACACCATTTAAGATACAAATTGCGCTATTAACAAACCATCAACTTAGATTTTAGCTCAATAAACTACTAATTTGCTGCTAATTAATAGTTAATAAGGCTACAGTTGGGTCTATTCTGATTGATGTTTACTGGTGCAAGGGGGCGGAGTCAACCTGACAATCACCTGACATCCAGTTATGTACATTCACATGACATCCAGTTGTGTAAATTTTTGGGGTAACACTTTATTAAGTAACAATTCACACCAGTGAAGATACAATTCTCACTGTTAATAAACCCTCAGCTTAGACTTTTAGCTCAATAATACTAATTTGCTGTTAATTAATAGTTAATAAGGTAGCACTCAGGCCTTTTCTGATTGGTGTTTACTGGTTCATGGGTGGAGTCAACATGTCAAATGACATCCAATTAGGTACATTTTTTAGTAACACTTTAGTCTGCCTATTATTAAGATATTAAATGTTTAATAGCACTTAAAAAGTACAATCTTAGGGTGCTTTCACACCTGTAGTACATTTCTTTTGTTGTGGACCAAGGTTAAAAATGACACATTGCAGCATTTTTCAGACATTTTGGTTCTGTTTCACAACAGACTGACTGCTCTGAACCAAACCAGTTAAAACGGACGTAACAACAACATCTACATTAGTTGTTGGCAAGACGAACTGCATTTTGATTGGTCAGAATTAATGCAGGGAACCTGACTTGTGCAACACACTGAAGTAAATAAAGAGAGGAATAAAATACATAGAGAAAAAT
This sequence comes from Danio aesculapii, assembly GCF_903798145.1. Taxonomy (NCBI): domain Eukaryota; kingdom Metazoa; phylum Chordata; class Actinopteri; order Cypriniformes; family Danionidae; genus Danio; species Danio aesculapii. The sequence goes on from NC_079447.1 coordinate 51,589,800, forward strand.
ATGCATTTTTAAACGAAAACGTATTAGTGTGGGCATGGCCTCATTATCTCAAAACTGCTCAAGATGTAGACTGATCCTTATAATTCCAAGGTGGCAATTTTTCCCTCTCTAATATATATCACAGTATGGAAAAGATGATTGGAACTTCTGTTTCATGCAGACTTTAATCATATCATACACTCTCAGAAATAGGTGCAAAATCTGTCTCTGGTACCTTTACAAAAGGTAAATTTTTTTGTTCCTAACAAGTCCTTAAAGGTACATATTAATAACCTAAAAAGTTCAAATCTGTACATCATAGTACCTTAAAAAAGTACAAAACATTTGTATCTTTATTTCTGAGAGTGTATCAAGATTTCAGGTGAATATATATATATATACACACACACACACATACAGTTGAAGTCAGAATTATTAGCCCCCCTTTGATTTTTTCTTCTTTATGAAATATTTCCCAAATGATGTTTAACAGAGCAAGGAAATTTCACAGTATGTCTGATAATATTTTTTCCTCTGGAGAAAGTCTTATTTGTTTTATTTTGGCTAGAATAAAAGCAGTTTTAATTTTTTTTTTAAATCCATTTAAAGGTCAAAATTATTAGCCCATTTAAGCAATTTTTTTTCTTCGATAGTCTACAGAACAAACCATCATTATACAATAACTTGCCTAGTAACCCTAACCTGCCTAGTTAACCTAATTAACCTAGTTAAGCCTTTAAATGTCACTTTAAGCTGTATAGAAGTGTATTAAAGAATATCTAGTCTAATATGTGCTGTCATCATGAAAAAGATAAAATAAATCAGTTATTAGAGATGAGTTATTAAACTATTATGTTTATAAATGTGTTGAAAAAAAATCATCTCTCTGTTAAGCAGAAATTGGGGAAAAAAATAAACAGAGGGGCTAATAATTCAGGGGGGGTAATAATTCTGACTCCAACTGTATATATATATATATATATATATATATATATATATATATATATATATATATATATATATATATATATATATATATATATATATATATATATATATATATATATATATACTGTAAAAAACAAAGTTGACTCAACTCAAAATTGTAAGGCAACTTGCTGCAGAGCTTTTTTGAGTTGACTCAACTTTGAACCCAATTACTGCACTTGACTCGATTTAAGTTGAGTAAATTAAAAAATGTCCTGAAGCTGGTTGCTTTAAAATTTTAAGTTGAGTCAGCTTTTTTGTGTTAGCCCTATATTTTCACTCCAGATTTCTGTTTAATGAGAAATAAATAAATAAATTGCAACACATTATTTAACATAATAGTTTTAGGTTAGGTTAAAGTTATGTTGATTAAGCAAGCTATTGTATAACAGTGGTTTATTCTGGAGACAATCCAAAACTAATATTGCTTAAGGGGGCTAATAATAGTGACCTTAAAATGGTTATAAAAAAATAAAAACAGCTTTTATTCTAGCCGAAATAAAACAAATAAGACTTTCTCCAGAAGAAAAAATATTATAGGAAATACTGTAAAATTTCCTGAATCTGTTCAACATCACTTGGGAAATATTTGAAAAAGAAAACATTTTCACAAAAGGGTGAATAATTCTGACTACAACTGTATATTTTTTCTGCATTTTCTTTACTATTTCCCTCACAGCCGCTGGACTTCTGACAAGATGTATTTATTTCCTTTAAGTGATTCTCTCTCACTCTGCTACTCTGACTCGGTGTCGTGTAAAAGACAGATTTAGTCTTTATTTGAGGTCCAGATCATTGATTTTCTTTCCATCATGGAGCAGTGATGAATGTGCTGCTGTTGATGTTCTCAGAGAGCGAGGGATCGAGTGTGAAGAAGTGTTTCTCAGATTGTCTGTAGCTGATTAAGTGTTTGTGGATAGTGATAAAGAGCCGCTCTCACTGTCGCTCTCCATCCGCACCGATGTATGCTTACTTATGAAGGTGTAGAGGGAAAGGTTTCTTTGTGTGCGAGTGTGCTTCTGATCAATTCGTTCATTTTCAGAAAGAGGAGTTCTGTCATTTATTATTTAGACAATTAAATTCAAACTCAAGCATTGCTCACATGATTAATCCAACAAAGGGAGAACATGCAAACTCCACACAGAAACACCAACTGACTCAGTCGAGGCTCGAACCAGCAACCTTCTTGCTGTGAGACGATGGTGCTACCCACTGCGCCACCGTGCAGCCCTATAAAGCGAAATGTACCTCAAAGTTAAAAGTGCGCTTCACTTCAAGGAAGTTTTGTTATCTTGTATGCGACTCCTTAATAAACGCAGCTTATAGCTCTGCAGTATCATTACATCCTTATATCCGCACACTGCTGCCTGTGTTTAAACCAAGTGGCAACCTCCCGCTCTCCCTCAGGAGGCCAATACGGAAGTAACTGAAACTGCAATTCATCAAAATTCCTCTAGTCCTGGCTCCATAATAGAGCAAATTGCAATTGAGCCCACTGTTAGAATGACCAACTTTACAGCAGAAAAAAAGGTGTTTACAGCCTGGTACAAAGAACCATTTTGGTTCATATAGCTATTATTACCCTCCATGACAACTGTCAGGGGGTGAATTTTTTTATAACTCATCCATTTCCTTTATATAAGGTTATATTAAGTTTGCATAATTAAGGGCGTGGCCACTTGAGTGACAGCTAGGTCTCGCTGGTCGCCGTCACTTCACCTCAGCTGAATCCGGCAGATTAGCCACTGATCTCGGCATATTCATCGTATTTTTGTGTTGTTTTATGTGGCTTTACACAGTCAGCTGCCTTTTGGACTAATTTCTTACAATTATCAGATGATATGGGATGCGGTGTGCATTTAATTGTGCTCACAAACCATTCACGTGGCCTCCGTTTCCCATGTGAGTAAAGTTATATACTTGTATACCATCTCTATAAATGTATTTGTTTTATTTAAGATCATTTATCATTAATATTTTTCTTTAGACCCGTAAAGCACTCCAGAATGTGACAGATTGATTAGCTGTAGGCTCTAGAACAGTCATTTGAAGCGTTGTCATACAGTGTTGTGCTGGATTTTATCAGTAGTCTTGCATTTACTAACACACACACACATCTGAAGTGTTTGGAAGTAATTCGCGTTTACCTCCTGTAGAAAAACATCATAAGAACAATGTTTAGTGGCTCAATGTATTACTACAGTGTTTTTAAAAGTCTAAACACTTTATTGATATAGTGTACAGCCAAGCACATGTGGTCAGAACACAAACGAGTCGCAGGTAATAAAGTATCAAGCGTTTCTCCCAAAGTAAAGTCTGTCTGCCAGGTCTAAGCAAAGTGCCAGCAGGCGTCTGTAGCTCCGCTCACTCTCCGCCTCTTTGCCCTTGTTTGGTATCCCGCCGTGGGTGCGATGACGCGCGAACAAAATGGCGACGGTTGGCCGCGCCTACTTGTGGCTTCTTTTGAGCTCTTCAGAAACCTATGGGTGACGTCACGGATACTCCGTCCATATATTTTACAGTCTATGGTTTAAACCCCTAATAAAAGTCATTTTTGCATAATAGGTCCCTTTTAAAATCAAAATCAAGTCAATCTTTGGGCTTTTAAATGACTTTTTTTTATTTGCTTTGTTGTGATTGTGGGTCGAAATATGAGCGTTGAGTGATTTGTTGATGCACTTTGCACTGACCGCTTGTCTGCTGTCTCATTAGTAACCCGATCATGTGTTTTCAGTTCGTCAGCGGTGGTCTCTGCGCTGAATCTCCAGCAGATGCTCCAGCAGATTCCGACCCACAGCCTTCAGAAAGACAAGAAGACTACAAGAGCCAGCTGGTGTCCACTCAAGATGTTCCCTCAGCAGTCAACACTCACGAGACACACATATGAAGACCACTCTAACCGTGGCGACACAAGAAATTGGCTCACAGCACTTGAAAACATTCATTCCGCAATTAAAAAGTGAATTTGATCTAATTGGATGAATAGTACATTGATTTTTGCAAATAAGATCATACCTTTCTCTATACGATATACTGAAAAAAATAATTGGATTTACTTAATTTTTTAAGGTAAGTGCTTGCAAACAATTTATAGTGGCTGAATTTAAACAAACAAATGAAAAGTAGTCATAAGTTTCGCTTAATTTCTTTGTTTGAATTCAGCCCATTGCTTTCAAACACTTACTGTACCTTCATTTGTTTTTCAGTACAATTAAAAAGAGATTTTTATCAAATTGGGTGAATAGTGAATTGATTTATGCATTTATCTTTAAAGGTGCTGTATGTAAGTTTGACTCTTCTAAAGCATTAAAACACCATGATATGTTTGCAGATATTTCTGAAACATGCTCAGTGAACATTTATCTGAAAAACAATGCTGAAGTCAGATATTCTGCTTTGAAAATGTGTTTTCAGTGACAGAACTCTGTCTTTGTTTTGGTCATTTTAACCCGCCCACTGCTAGTTTAGCCAATTATATTTCAGCACCCCGGGTTGCCTTGATGGAAAACAGCGTATTTCATTCATTCATTCAGGAAGGCTCTGAAAGCATGCGTCCGTGACTGAAATGCGACCTACGGTGGACAGTAGCAGACTCCGAAATGAGACAGATTCAGTTCCACATGAGGTTATTAACTAGCAAATAATATAAATATTACACGCGTAAACATTAGATGAGCAGGTTACATTTTAACCGCGTGTCCTAACAACACGCTGTGTGACGAGATACGCAGTGATGAGCAATTTAGCTGTTTGCACCAGACGAAACACAACAGAAATGTAAATACAGACATTCAGAAGCACAGAATATGCACTCACTTATGAAATGGTAAGGTTTCTACTCTATTTAATACATATTAACCTTCTTTAACATTATTAAATGTAGATGCTGAATCATTGATATGCGTTAGTTTGCACTGAGTCACCGCTCTGAAGTTAAATTTCAGACGGTTTATTTTATTTTCCAGATCTGAGGTGAACTACCTGCTGCTGCTTTTAGTAGTATGGCAATAAATGTCATGTGAAATTGCATTCAGACTCACATAATGAGCATTTAGCACTGAATAAAGCACATGAGGGGTACCTGAGGTGATCTTTATCAGTTTTCTGTTGTTCAGCTGCAAGAAACAGAAGCCATTTCTAAAATATCAACTCGAGGAGTTGGTTGGAACAAAGACTCCTTTTAATATGTAAAATACTCCCTCTATCGTGTGCATTGCTTTAATTTATAGCGCGACTTAAGTCAGACTCGCTTGTCAACCTGCGCTTGCGCAATACCTAGTTCAACCACTGGGTGTCAAACTTACATACTGCACCTTTAAAAGGATAGTTCACCCCCACGAAAATGAAAATTTACTAATTATTTACTCCCTCAAGTGGTTCCTAACTTTTATATATCTCTGTCTTCTGTTGAACACAAATGAAGATATTTTGAAGAACGCTGAAAGCCTGTAACCTTTGACTTCCATTGTAGGAAAAACAATTACTGTGAAAGTCAATGGTTACAGGTTTCCAGCATTTTTCAAAACGTGTTCTTTACTGTTCAACAGAAGAAAGAAACTGAGTAACTGATTCCTATAGTATATGATTATTATTATTCTGCGTAAACCATAATTTATTTTGTGGGTGAACTATCCCTTTAACATTAAATAATTACAATCAAACTAACAATGAACATTACAATTAATAAAATACCTATATTAAAGTCAACATTCTGAAAACGTACACCTATATACGTTTCCGGAGAGCGCAAATTATGTGGCCAGAAGTGTGTATGGCTGCATTCTGTCTTTAAAATGAACGCTACAGGGTGGTATGATGCCGTTCCTTTGCATGCTATCAGCTGACCGCTTACCTCCATGTGGACGGCTTTCCAGCTGTTACCAGATTGCCTAGTGGCTCACACAGTACACCAGTGGATTTGAGATAGCAGAATGGAGTTGACCATGAGAACGAGGTTCGAGTTCGGCGAAGAACGGTTCCAGAATGCAGGTAAGATTTTTTAAAAAAGCCCAAAAATAAAATAAACAAGTAAATACCAGGGTGAAAACGTGGTAAAAATCTGGTGGCCACAAGGACTTTTCTTTTTCTGGATTGCTTTTCAATACACTGTCAGTTGAATTTAGGGAAGGGGCTGGGTAGGGGTTGGTCAGTCAATCAGTCAGTCAGTCAGTCAGTCAGTCAGTCAGTCAACAGCGGCCTCTGGTGGATTTACGTGAGAACAGCAGGTGCGAATGGCACTTGTGAGAGAAGTTTGAGATCTGAGAAAAGGCACACAGCAGCCTCTGGCGGATTCACGAAAACAAAAACGTAGCTGTAAAAATCCTGGTTGCCTTAAATTTTTAAGTTAAATCAAATCAACCTCATGAGTCCATTGCACTTATATTATGTTAATCTGACTTAAAACAGCTTGCATAAATAATAAAATTAAGTTAGAACATGATTAACTTAGTTAAATAAGTTACAATGGCCTAAAAACATATGTTGTCAGGACTAATTGATCATACAATGTTTTACAGTGTGGGACGTATTTGGTGCTCTCCAGAAATGTATACAGGGGTACGTTTTCAGAATGAGCCTGGGTTGATTAAAGTTCAAAAGTCGAATCTGTTAACATTAATTAATGTTCATGTTTTTATTAACACTACCAAAGGCTAACAACATGACATTAGAGCACTTAAAGAATGGTCACATAATTACTTGGTGCCCTTTTAAGTGCACTCATGCAGTCTAGGAGTCTGAAATCGTCCTCATTACATTTACACAGTCTCAGTGCCTTTGATATGATGTGGCCTTTTCAATTAATTTAATAATAAAACAAATCTGTCCAAGACACTTCTCTGTATTGATTGAATTCAGAAATGCTAATAATAATAGCTTTTTATATTCAAGCCTATCTAGGTGACTGTCAGAGTTTCCGTGGGTTTTGACATTGATCTGATACGGCTTCTTTTCTCCAAGCACTTAACTTTAAATCACCTTTCTTGAGATATGTTTCATGCCATTTTTACCTCACAATCAATTTTCATTCAAAGCGCAGAATAGGCCTGATGTTTGATTACTTAATAAGCCATTTACTGCAGACATGCGGCTCTGTCAAAAGCTGAATTAACGTTGCCAGCGCTAAATCAATATTAGCCCAGTCAGTGTGTGTCTGACGATTGCTGATACTCTAATCCACAGCTTTCTGAATGGACATTCACAATTTCATATTATGCATTATTCACAGAGCATCACGGCAGCACAGTGGGTGGCACAATCGCCTCACAGCTAGAAGGTCGCTGGTTCAAGCCTCAGCTGGGTCAGTTGGCATTTCAGTGTGGAGTTTGCATGTTCTCCCCGTGGGTTTCCTCCGGGTTATGTCCCTGCGCTATAGGGGAATTGGGTAAACTAAATTGTCCGTAGTGTATGTGTGTGAATGAGAGTGTATGGGTGTTTCCTAGAGATGGGTTGTGGCTGAAAGGGCATCCGCTGTGTAAAACATATGCTGGATAAGTTGGCGGTTCATTCTGCTGTTGCGAAGGAACTAAGCCGAAAAGAAAATGAATGAATGAATATTATTTACATCTGACTCATTAGAAATAAGTACCTCAGCCTACATTTATTTATTTATTTATTTATTTATTTTTTTTTTTTGAGAAATGTAAAACATAATTAAATACTCCCTCTATTGTGTGCATTGCTTTAATTTAGAACGCGACTTAAGTCAGACTCACTCGTCAACCTGCAACCTGGCAACCTGCGCCTGCGTAATACCTAGTTCAACCACTGGGGGTCAAACTTACATACTGCACCTTTAAAAGGATAGTTCACCACCCAAAAATGAAAATGTACTCATTATTTACTCCCTCAAGTGGTTCCTAACATTTATATATCTCTTTCTTCTGTTGAACACAAAAGAAGATATTTTGAAGAATGGGTCAGTTGGCATTTCAGTGTGGAGTTTGCATGTTCTCCCCGTGGGTTTCCTCCGGGTGCTCTGGTTTCTCCCACAAGTCCAAACACTTGCGCTATAGGGGAATTGGGTAAGCTAAATTGTCCGTAGTGTATGTGTGTGAATGAGAGTGTATGGGTGTTTACCATAGATGGGTTATGGCTGAAAGGGCATCCACTGTGTAAAACATATGCTGGATAAGTTGGCGGTTCATTCTGCTGTTGTGAAGGAACTAAGCCGAAAAGAAAATGAATGAATGAATATTATTTACATCTGACTCATTAGAAATAAGTACCTCAGCCTACATTTATTTATTAATTTATTTATTTTTTTGCGAAATGTAAAATATAATTAAATAGATTAGATTTCAGATTAAACTGATGCCCTCGTATGGTCAGCACCAGTGGTGGAAAGCGTACAGAAAAATCCTAATCAAGTAGAATTACCATTACATACCCAAATATTGTAGTATAAGTAGAGTAAAAGCACACTGTTAACAGTGTCCTATACCATCTACAGTAACTTTCTGGCAGCAGTAGCTTACTGTAAATCAATTACAGCATAAATACTGTATTGGCCATAGTGTGTGTGTGTGTGTGAATGAGAGTGTATAGATGTTTTCCAGTGATGGGTTGTGGCTGGAAGGGCATCCGCTGTGTAAAACATATGCTGGATAAGTTGGCGGTTCATTCCGCTGGGGCGACCACTGATTAATAAAGGGACTAAACTGAAAAGAAAATGAATGAATGAATGAATAATATATTAAATAAATAGTTCAGACAAAGAAATAGCTGTTAATTTATTCACCCTCCTGCAATCCAAGGTTTAGGTGACTTTTAATTATTTATTCATATTTATTTACATGATTTTTCAGTTAAGTTTTTAAAAATATATTTATATTTTAGCATTTCTGTATGGAGTTTGCATGTTCTCCCAGTGTTGGCGTGGGTTTCCTCCGGGTGCTCCGGTTTCCCCCACTGTACAAACACATGCGCTATAGGGGAATTTTATGAACTAAACTGATCATAGTGTATGTGTGTGTGTGTGTGTATGTGTGTGTGTGTGTGTGTGTGTGTGTGTGTGTGTGTGTGTGTGTGTGTGTGTGTGTGTGTGTGCGCGTGTGTGTGAATGAGTGTGTATGGGTGTTTCCTAGTACTAAGTTGCAGCTGGAAGGGCATTCACTGCATAAAACATATGCTTTAATAGTTGGTGGTTCATTCCGCTGTGGCGACCTCTGAAACAAAGACTTAGCCAAAGCAAAATGACTGAACGAATGATTTACAAACTTTAGAAAACACAGAAATCAGAATTTATTTGGAGAAACCCACATTCTTCTTATCAAATTGCAATAGGAGTCGATCAGCAGGAAGCTGTGAGGATGTAGCGAGAGCTGCTTTCATGTGAACAGGTTTTAAAAGAAAGATTTGCCATTTTACACTAGCCGGGTGCTGCGTTCAGATTCATGCAGGGCAAATCTGTATGTATTCTCATAGTGGCACCAAAGAACGCCTAACATCAGATTCACTTTTGCATGCAAAGATACACTCTTCAGTTAGTGAATAACTTCATGCAGGCTGCGAGAAAAACACAACAGCTCAACAGCGATGAGACCCTGCTGTTTGCTTTGTTTGCGTGACAATACTTTTGGACTATAGTCTGTCTGAGCACACAGTGTTACAGCGGGGGAAATAAGTATTGAACATGTCATGTTTTTTTTTTCCCAGGGAATAATATTGCTAAAGGAGCTGTTGACATGAGATTGAAGCAGATTTTGGTAAAAATACAAACATAGAAATGAACCAAAACAAAATCTGAGAAATGAGTTGTGTGTGATAACAATGAAATGACACAAGAAGACAGCACTGAACTACTGAATTGTGTTTAATACTTTATATAATAGGCTTTTTTAAATGATGGCAACTTAAAGATGGAGAATGAAGCCACATGCATTGCTCAGGTCTTCAACAGAGTGTCAAAGTCTTGATGGTTCTGTGGGTCTCGTCTAGCAAATCTGAGCTTTATTTTGTATTCTCTATTGGATTCAGCTCAGGTGATTGGCTGGGCCATTCTACAGCTTGATTTTCTTTCTCTGAAAGCATTTGAGAGTTTCCTCGGCTGTGTTTTGGATCATTGTCTTGCTGAAATGGTTTCATCTTCATCCTCCTGCTAATGTAGATGTTGGACTGAAGCAGCTGATATTCATTTACACTAAGTAAGGGCAGAAGGTTGCTGAAGAGAGATTTCAGCTGCTGTCTGGGCTTTCACTGCCTTTCTACACCTCCCTTTCTTCATGTGTTTAAGACGTTTTTCCGGCGTCATTTAATTTTATTTGTAAAGTAACTAGATTTGTTTTCTTGGCATATGTAGATTTCTTCGGTTGTTATCAACATCTGGTGAAAATTTCAAGTCATTAGCACCTTTAGAAATATGTTTTCTGAGAAGAATGGTGACGTGTTAAATACTTGTTTTCCACGCTGTAAGTGGATTAACATAAGAAATAGAAACTGAAAGTAAAGCAAGTGATTTTATACACAGTCCTAGACCTAAATTATATGGGTCAGATAATCCAAACTGTGTAATGTCGGCATGTCTGCAGGAACAGGGTTGCGAAACACTGCTGTAAGTCAAGCCGCTAGACTGAAGATACAATATATCTGCACAAGCAAGCAGGCACCGGTGCCCAAGTCACCATGAAATCAAAAACTGACAATTCATATTTTTTTCATTCACTGGCCTCTCTCATAATTTCTTCACTCCACGAATCCAACTTCATGCCTCGCTTTACCTGTTTCTGTTTTACCTGTTTCTTGTCTTCCTCAATTTTCTGTATCCCAAAAAAGTCAGGACATTTTTATTTTTACAATAATCAGAGAGTGTCAATTAATTTAAAGAATGTTTAAAGAATAAATTAAAATAGAATATAATGAAATATAATAAATAAATTACATTTGTGAATGTTCAAGGTGCGACACTTTCAGTGTTGGGGGTAACGTGTTATAAGTAATGCACGTTATTATATATTATTACTTTTCTAAAGTAATAAGTAAAGTAACGCATTACTTTTAAAAACAAGTGATAATATTTGAGTTACATTAAAAAAAATGTAATTATACAGGTTTGTATCTTTAATAAACTTTGACAGTTCGCATTCATTGAACAGTAAGAATGATTAATAAATCCATATGAAACAGTCCCTAAAATGATGTAACATCTTCAGTTTTGGACTCAGGCACGCTTTGCACTTGCACCAAACGCACCAAAGCCCAACCGAAGCATTCGGAGCACTCACACTTGTACACCTTGAATCTGCCCTTTCAGGCTTTGATCTAATTTTGTCGTTATGGTGACTTGGTGGCTTTAAATTCAAATGAGAATTTTTTTAAAGAGGGCGGGGCTACAAATGCCTGTGTGTCAGCATAGTGGCAGATTCGAAAACAAGACTGACGTCCTATGCTTATGAGAATGAGATGATCACTAGTGGGCGGGGCTTTCCCGCTCTGATGACACTTACAAATGGAGAATGGGTTGTTGCTAGATCAGATAGGTCTGCGGCCGGAAGTTAATAAGAATTATGTCTATTGTTTATTAAATTTCCCATCTATTGTATTTTATTAACGTCTACCCCCACCCAAACCCTAAACCCAACCATTACAGTATCGTAAATACAGTTGTTGTACCAAGTATTATTTATTAAATTATCCAATAAATTGTATTTTATTAACAGCTACCCCCACCCCAACCCTAAACCCAACCGTCACAATACTGTAAAAATATTAATTATTGTTATACAGTGTCATAAAAAAAAATGCTGCGTTATTAATGTGCATCTCGCACTTCCGGCCGGCTGCATATCCGATCTAGACTTTACCAGGAGAATGTTAATCAAAGTGTTTCTGCAGACTGTTTATATCTAGTCTGATTATAAACAATAAAATTAATACAGTTTTACCATTAGAAGCTGGTTGTATTCACACACTCTTACCGTACAACTGTGTTTAAACACCTTATAAAAGTGATTTCTGCATAATAGGTCCCCTTTAATTGAATATTTCTGAGTTTTTAAAGAAACTGTTTTATTTTCTAGACGGAAAGCCCACTCTTTCTAGACTGAATGGCACAGTCTCCATCCTCAGCAGGGCACTTGAAAACTCCAATAACCCGAGGTTCAACAGGGATGGTCAAAAGAAAGAGAATCACTATTGTTCGTCGACTAGCTGTCAGGCTGTCCTAAAAAAGTAGTTTGACTCCATCAAGGTGAAGAGCTAGAGGAGGTTGTGGAGGATTTGGAGGATCTCCTGCTTATACTGTGAGAGTCAGAGGCGCTGACGGATGCCATGTTCACATAAAGCCCCTATCAGTCAATGCTGCCTATTATTCGTCAGAAAAACAAAACAAAACTTTGACTTCAATTCCGGTGCAGGTTGTTTGTGAACAGCAAGAAAAGTGCTTGCATGTCTGCGTGGGCTTTCCTGGTTCTGAGCACAATGCAAGAATCCTGAAACACACTGCAATTTATTACAAACCGGACCCACGCTTAAAAATACCATAGTAATTCAAAGTAAATTCTATAGTTTTTTAACCTTATGCTTATTACACTGTATACATGATAGCATTTACAACACTTTGTAATAAATGCATACTTCAGCATACTATAGTATCAACTATAGTGAACTGATAAACTTATAAATACATATACTTTAGTTTTTACTACAGTAAACTGTGGCGTATTGTAGTATAATATAATCTATAGTTATAAAAAATGACAGTATTAGGCGATTTGTTTATAACTATAGTTGTTGCATTATTATAGCAACTAATACACTTGATTAATGCTGATTAATTCAAGTACGTTACTATAGTATAGTTCAAAAACACTATAGTATTTAGTATTTTGAACAAGCAGCAAAATCATTTTTTTGGGGGGGTGTGTTAATGAAGGTGTTGGGACTGGCGCAGCTAATATATATTTCACATACTGATGAACTACTGAGGTATTTCAGCTGCTGTCTGGGCTTTCCATGCCTTTTTACACCTTCCTTTCTTCATGTGTTCAATACTTTTTTTCAATGCAATTTCCTAGGGAAATGAACTATTAAATGAGAAAACAGTGGGCGTGGTTTGTTTTTTTCTACTGCAAGCTGATTGGATGTAATAAAGTAGGCATTTCATTCAGAAAGATGGGGAAAAGGGTTTGGGGAGAGTTATTACAACCTAACAGACTCCTCCTGCTCACCATTTCTGCTTGTTGTCAAAACTGACAGCTGAAGGGGCGTGGTTAAATATGTTAGCCCCGCCCAATACGTCAGTCAGACCTAATCAGAGAATTAAACTGAAAACAAACAAGTGTATTTTCAGATTATCAAGGGCAAACTATATATTTTTCTTAGTGACACACACAGATGAACTGTTCACCACAAAACTAGCAATGTGAGCTAACAAAATCAATTAGTTTTGGTTTTATTTGTATTTAAATAAGGTGAATAACACCCCCAAGGCAGTTTCCTCTGTGTGTCCCGTCAGAGGAGTGATGTCTAACTGCTTAAGCGGCTCCAGCAGGCATGACTGCAGGGCAGATCTGTGTTTGGTGTGCTTCTGGCTTGCTGAAGGCCTGCCGGAGGTCTGGTTTATTTAAGCTGTGGAGGTGAAACCCTGCTTTGTTCCCACTGTGTAATCCTTCACAACATGTGGATTTGCCAGTGGTGCTACAATTGAAGCTGACAATGAGATTAATAATGGAGTCAGCTTCTGCAGCTGGTATCAGTGTTGCTCTAAACTGGAAACACTGTAAAAATATCTGTTAATGAACAGTTTCCGTATTTAGTGATTCACAAGAGTTTATTTCTGGTTATGAGTTGCATTATGGGACGTTGATCTCTGCTTTGTCCACTTTTGATGTTGAAAATTCAACTCTGCAGTTTAACAGAGTGACTTTTATTGACATTTTAGTTTGAAATAATATCATGTATAAGTAATAATATATAGAGAAATGAATCTGTAAATTACAAATAATGTACCGGCAGTGTAACACAAGGTTTTTGCAGCACAATATTCAACAATATAGCACTTTACACTATTACAAATGTTCATTAAAGTCACTTTTTACAACTAGTTGGTGAAAGAAAGATCAAAATCCCATAATGCAATTCAAAAGCATTCACCAGTATGAACCCCGCCACACTTTGAGCTAGACTTTATTGTAGGGATGAAGGCGATGCTAAGAGAACCGTGGGATGAAGAAGAAGGGAAGTAAGAGGATAAACAGTGAACAGGTAGATAGGTTGATCGGGCGTCCTACGATGATGCCCAGAGACTCAGAGTGGGGGTACTATCTCTGTAATATTTTTGTAGAGGGATTGGACCCCCCGATTCAACCTAGGAGTGAAGAGAGGGTTATAGGGCAAAGAAAGGAGGGAGGAAGGGTGGGTTGAATAGTGCTAGAGGGCTGGTCTGCCTTAAATAAGCTTTAGAAAGTAGGTGAGACGTGGTTCTGCCGCCGAACCTTTGTTAACAAGGTAACTCCAGTAATTAAATCCCATTGGGGGTTGGTAGGGGGTGAATTAGGCTTTCCATATTTTGTGATTCATGACACAAAATCATCCATATGATAATTATAGAAAGCACAACAGTGTTTTCAAACCATACTATAGTAAAGTACATGAATTAGTCGTTAGTGGTAATTATGGTTGCTATGGTAACACAACAACTATAGTAAGTACACTGTAAACAAATTACCCAGTAGTTTCCAATAACTATAAGTTGTATTATTTATGGCGATGTGATTGTGCAGTGGTTAGCACTGTCGCCTCATAGCAAGAAGGTGGCTAGTTTGAGCCTAGGCTGTGTCAGTTTGCATTTCTGTAGGGAGTTTGCATGTTCTCCCCGTGTTGGCGTGGGTTTCCTCCGGGTGCTCCGGTTTCCCACACAAGTCCAAAGACATGTGGTACAGGTGAATTGGGTAAGCTAAATTTGTCCGCAGTGTGTATGGGTGTTTCCCTGTGATGGGTTGCAGCTGGGAGGGCATCCGCTGCGTAAAAAATATGCTGGATAAGTTGGCGGTTCATTCTGTTGTGGCAACCCTAGATTAATAATGGGACTAAGCCAAAAAGAAAACGAACGAATGAATAAATAAATGTATTTTATACACCATAGAATATTAAAAGACAAAAATATGTAATTTTTTGTAGTCTACTGTTAAATAATAATTTAATGCAGAATTTTAAAAAATCATAACTAGATACATTTTACAATTAATGCAAAATTACACATTAGGTTAATCATGAAATCTTTAGAAAAATTAGAATTTTATTGTTTTTGCCATTTGCATAAAATAAACCAGTGCAACATATGTTCTGTGGTCCAATGTCACACACACACAAACACACACGCAACATACTTTTGTCTATACTCCAATCTCCATTCTCAGGTGTGTGAGGTGTCTCTGTTATTAATCCAGCCATTTGATATTAATTTAAGACACACACACACACACACGCACGCACGCACGCACGCACACACACACACACACACACACACACGCACACGCACACGCACGCACACAGAAAATGTGTCTTTTCGGAGTGTATCCATTCATTTATTTTAAGACAGATTAATAAACCTATATTTCATTTCAGATCAGTATTTAAGTAAAAAAGTTTACTTTACAGTCTATAAGTAATGAAAAACAAACATTGCATAATGTACAAAAGCATAAAACAAAAAAATAGGCCGGCCAATATTATTTTTGGCCTGTGATTTGGCAACAGCCTTCATTAAACTGAAGAACTTTTCTCTTGCTGCAACTTCTTTCCTCATTTCATCATTATGTTCTCTTCATATTCTCTCTATTCTTATCTTCCCTCTTCCTCCAGGTTTCTTCCAGTTTCTCTTTGGCTCTTAATATCTTCCTCTCTCAATTTTTCCAACTTTATTCTTTCTGTGGGACCTCCACCTCTGTATCTTCACTACCTGACAAAAGTCTTGTCGCCTATCCAAGTTTTAGGAACAACAGATAATAACTTGACTTCTAGATGATCATTTGGTATCAGAAGTGGCTTATACGAAAGGCAAAGGCCTCTAGATTATGCTTATTTTACTAAAATAAAATATGATCATGTCTTGATTTTGAATGATTTCATTAGGACAGTAAGGTCTGACTCTGCTTAGACTAAAGTCTGCTCACTGAACCTTCAATAATGTCCAGTACAGAATATGTGGTCATGCTGCAGTGGAAACAGAATGAATATTGTGTCTGACTCCATCATGAGCTTGGACTGTAAGAGTCTCTATGTGTATATTTTATATAATTGCAGACGTTAAAGTAAGCTATTTCGCACTGTCATTGATCTGCAGTTATAATCAAACTATATACATAGAAAAGTTAGTAATAAACATTTATACAGAAGTATTTATGTGTATAAAGTGTCTGTTTTGTGAGAAGAGCTTCTCATATGATATGTGAACGACCTGTAACGTTACAGCTTTACTGTAGACATTTATTCGAGCTAGCATGACGTCGACTGAAACTTTCCATAAAGTTTCTATGAAGGTACCAAGGGTACCAAAAGGGTACCCTTGGTAGTGGAAATGCAAGCCTGATAAAGGTGACCCGTACCGACCCGAACCATACCGTACTGTACCAGTCAGTGGAAACGAGCCATTAGGTGGAGTAAGGAAACGGTGGAAACTTTCTCCACTGAAGACATCCATTAGCCTACATATTTAATTTAGTTTGTTTAGCGCAAAGATTTGTCTCAAAACTCTTTCTAAATTCAGTTCTAATTTCCAGCAAACAAATAAATAAACAATAATAATGAAGTGTGGTCAAAAA
The DNA here is from genome assembly GCF_903798145.1 of Danio aesculapii. Classification (NCBI taxonomy): domain Eukaryota; kingdom Metazoa; phylum Chordata; class Actinopteri; order Cypriniformes; family Danionidae; genus Danio; species Danio aesculapii. Next base: position 51,606,524 of record NC_079447.1, read on the forward strand.
ACTGAGTTATATCCAAACACACGTCCTGTTCTGATGCCTCATATGGAGATGCAGACAAATCTACACTTGTGTTTATTAAAACAAATATAAATCTGCATATAATAAATAATACTGCTAATAATAATAACATTATACAATTGCACATTGTCATGAATAAACTGAAAAAGCCCCCCGAGATGAGAAATGGAGGCAGCGATGTTTATTTTTATGTAGAAAATAATCATTTTTGTAACATTTTAATCCTTTAATTGTGTTCATCTGTAAAGATATGTGTGTATTGCTGTACATCCTGTGTGTGTTCAGCAATGTGTAAGCGTTTGGACCTGCATAGACACATCACTAAGATGCTCTGCACTGGACTTTAGAGCAGCTTATAGTTGGTCAATGGAGCGGTTTATTTCAGTCCCTTAAAATAGCAACGCACCAACATTGCGCCTTAACACACCTCCTTTACAGACCAGCACACTCATGAGTCCACAGAGTGATGCAAATCATACCTGTCAACCCTCTCGTTTTTGCCAGGATTCTCCCGTATTTTACAGTTCTATCCCGCTATTCATCCCGTAAAGGTATTTTCCCGTATGTTTTATCTTTCTGTGAAGAGCCGATCCTCCCTATATGCAACCCATACCGCCGAACCACCAGGGGCCGCCCTTCGTTCTCTTAAATGTGAACCTGTTCTGTGCTTTTATTATTAAGACATGACAACACTTTGAAACTTTCACTTTCAGTACAGGCGCTGCCTCTATGCAATCCTCAAAGCAGTCAGTTCATGTAACGATGCATGACTGTGATGCGCTCCATAGTGATTAATAGATGCTGTTTCCCAAGCGGATTCTATACGCACAATTTGATGCGGAGCTCAAGTGGACACTTGGTTTTGGGCGCATGTTTGAACAGACATATATACACGTTATCATCATAATAATAATGAGAATAATAATAACGGTGGTTTATTCCGCTGTGGCGACCCCAGATCAATAAAGGGACTAAGCTGAAAAGAAAATGAATGAATAATAATAATAACAACATTTAGACATGTCGATCTTGTTGGGATTTCTTTTAAACACAACAGATTTTGATCAAATGAGCATAAACAGTTAGGAAAGCAATCAAATGCTTTTATTATAGATCTGTGCATTTGAGATCTGTTATTTAATGTATACAGATTGTTTAAATTATACAGTGAAGAAAAGACGAATGAGATGTGATAACCTGATTCAATTTCTTTATAATAGCTAATAAATTTAATGAGCTGAACTGTTTGCTAATTTATTTGTAGCTTACGTTTACTAATTATTACTATTATTGTTTACAACGAAACAGCTCCAGATTGTCACGGATTGGCCAGGCTCTTCCACCAGTATCACGCAACGAGCATCCTCACCTGAGTTCTAATCACGCACAGCTGCACCCAATCACTCTAGCTCACTATCTAAGCACACACCTCACCTCACTCATTGTCCGGTCTCGTTCCTACGAAGCGGACTCTGAGTGAACCACCTCCTGGTTATCACTCCCCTTCGATCTCAGCATTTGTACTTACCTTTGCTCTGTTTCCTTCCAGTCTGTCCAGTGTTCCCGGTGTCCTGTCAGCGTTGTGTGTATCGTCAGTCTGTCTTCCCCGCAAGCCCTCTGGTGTGTGCATTCGGTCATCCTCAGTGTCTGTCATCCCACCTGCCACAAAGGATCATCAGTTCCACCGAACTCCACTCACCTCTCAATAATTATCCGTTTATGCTCAACTGTTGTAATAAACATCGTTTCAAGAGTTCACACTTAGCTGAAGATTAATTATAAGCTTGTTTGGCATGCTGTCCTGGGAGAGAGCCCTGAGCTCATAAGATCCTCGAGCCCGGGGCTCCCTCCCGTTGCAAGGCGAGAAGGGAGTTTGAGCTCAGGTATATCTCGAGAACTCCCCTGGTGTAATAACCAATGAACAGCCAGTGATTGCTCTTGAGAGATAACCATTTACTAGGAGCATGTCTATAGTGCCGGTTTGGATTAGTCAATTAACTTATGTTGCATTTTTTTTGGACGGTGGGAGGAAACCGTGGAACCCGGGGGAAACCCACGTAAGCACGGGGAGAAAATGCAAACTCCGCACAGAAATGTCTGCTGGTTTGGTAAAGCCTAGAACCAGAGACATTCTTGCTGTGAGGCAACAGTGCTAAGCACTGGGCCACCGTGTCACCCATCTAGGAGAAAGGAGGAGTAGGGGTGGATGGGGGGATTCTTCAAAACGAAGATAGCGGTGGTACGTAACCCAGGGTATTTGTAGTAGCTTAGGAATCGTCTGATTGGTGCATTGAGAATTGGATAATGCGGATCCAGCCGCTAGCAATCATAAGCACGTAATCCTCTTGTAACTTGTTTATAACTAAACTTCACTTATACTTACTCCCCTTGTTTGTCCGTCTGCTTCCGTAACACAGATTAACATATTTAGTGTTTTTTTTTATTTTTTGGAGGGTTGTATCCCTTATTTTCACATCCCAATGATGACAGGTATGGTGCAAATAGACTTTCTATTTAAACGTGGTGCAAAACTTAGGGTTGCGCTGGTCTGAAAATAGCAACAAATCATGCAAAACATGTCTTGCTCCTTATTGCGCCGGGTGTATGATAAGGCCCTTTATGTGCAAATACACATTTTAACAACTAAAAAAATGGTTATAAATATTTTTTTCGAACATTTACTAGCACACAGAACACATTAGAGAGTCATATTTGTCCTTCTTCAGGATTTTAAATGCTCATATGACTTTGTGATTAGGTTACAGATTACATTTCCAATAGGTGATTACCTAGTCAGAGTATATATATTTTCAAGCAACACTCCTCATGTGAGGGTACTTGAATTAAGAGTCTAGCTTTTTATTTTTCCTCAAGCGGAGCTTTTAAAACGCTCTCCACAGGGTCAGATCTTACTGCTTTTATAAGTTCAGTCATTACAGAGCTGATAAATAAGTATGGCTGATCATCAGGCTGCTGATTGCCCACCCAGACAATAATAAGGACCCATGTGGACCAAATCCCACGCCTGCCTGACTAAATGAAAGACTAGTAGCTGCACTTCAGTGAACATGCAATGTGATGCCTTCTACTACTTACAGCAGCTGACTTTAAATGTACACTTGAAGTCTTTCTAGACTGAACTCTGGAGTGCTGCCAAACACACAATCACACCGCTGTGCTGTTTTAAAAAGTGATAAAAGTTTTGGACTGGTTTGTGCTAATTACAGGTTACCAAAAACCAGTTTGAGGTGAAATAACTGTAAGATCACTCAACAGTATACTGTACAGTATGTTCTTTTCAATTTACCTGACTATCTGCATATATCAGTGCATTCTTCACTTTAGCCGATGAGTCAGCATATTCCAGTGAGCCCTAGATAGTGGACAATAGCTATGGTTCCATCCAACTATTTGTTATGCGCATCACATATAACATTCTGCACACAACTGAGTACAGGATTAGCTTTTTATCTGATCAGGAAAAACTACAATGGAAACACATTTACCCAAATAAATCATAGCATGTACATCAAAAGCTGCTGCAGCTCAAGAAAACGCATGCAAATAGAACAAACACTAGCAAATTAAGAAAACATCTTGTGTTGTGAATCCTCAGAACACGAACACAAATAGATATCACTCTGCAAATCCTCACTCCAGGATGTGTACAAGAAGGATGTGTATCTGAAATGTACAACAGAATGTACCTTCAGTATCTCAGATTTACAAAAATATGTAGAAAGCACCCTCTAGTGGATTTTTCACCTGAGACGTACAACACAATGTCCTCTAAGTAACTTTCAGATTGGCAAAAATCTAGACGGCTCCCTGAAACCTGCAATAGAATGTTCCCACATCAATGTACTTTACATTTCTAAAGCAAATAGGCTGAAGCACATATTTCCAATGAGGCTTTAGGATAACGACTTTTCTTAATCATATTATAATCACTGATAATCATTTTAAAATTAGGATAAGCACCCTTTTATTATTCATTTACTGCAAACTAATATTGATTAGGGTCATATTCCAGTAACAGCTTTCACAGAAACAGTATAAAGCAGTACATTCTTAGTCAGCAGTTGCAGAATCTATATTCCGTTTCGCCGCCCTCTGGGTGCACATAAACGAATCACAGCGTGCTGAGTCAGTAGAGTTTACTAAGGTGGGAGAGGAGTCAGTCATACACACTGGGAGCTGAAGATTGTTTCAGTCAATGTATTTATTTGATTTGATTTTTTTTCTATATTGGCTAACAGTCTCTTTCATCCATTCATCAATCTGCCTATCCATCTATCCATCCATTCATCAATCTGCCTATCCATCTATCCATCCATTCATCAATCTGCCCATCCATCCATCATCCATCCCTCCATCCATCCATCCATTCATCAATCTCTTCATTCATTCATTCATTCATTCATTCATTCATTCATTCATTCATTCATTCTTCTGCCTGTCTATCCATACATCCATCCATCTGCCCATCCACCCATTTCTCCATTCATTCATTCATTCATTCATTCATTCATTCATTCATTCATTCATTCATTCATTCATTCATTCATCCATCTTTTCATCCATCTATCCAACCATGTCTCCATCCATCTAACCATCTCTCTATCCATCCATCGATCTATCCATCCATATATTCATTCATCCATCCATCCATATATTCATTCATCCATCAATCCATCCACCCATCTCTTCATTCATTCATTCATTCATTCATTCATTCATTCATCCATTCATTCTTTCATCCATCTGCCCATCTATTCATACATCTATCCATCTATTCATCCATCCATCCTTTCATTCATACATCTCTCTATTCTTTCCTTCATCCATCTATCCATCTCTTCATCCATCTCTCCATCCATCCATCCATCTCTTCATTCATTAATTTCATTCATTTAATCATTTATCAATCTACCATCCATCCATCTATCCATCCATCTGCCTATTCATCCATCCATCCATTCATTCGTTCATTCATTCATTCATTCATTCATCCATATGCCCATCCATCCATCCATACATCCTTTCATCCATCCATTTCTCCATCCATTCATTCATTCTTCCGTCCATCTTTCCATCCATCTATCTCTCCATACATCCATCTGCCCATCCATTCATCTATACATCCATCCATCCATCTATCTCTCCATACATCTATCTCTCCATACATCCATCTGCCCATCCATTCATCTATACATCCATCCATCCATCCATCCATCCATCCGTCCATAAATCCATCCATCCATCTATCCATCCATCCATTTATCCATCCATCCATCCATCCATCCATCTCTTTATTCATTCATTTATCATTTTATCCATCCATCCGTCCTTTCATCCATCCATAGATGTGTTGTACTGTAGGTACACCAGTTTCCTCTTAAATTGATAGTTCACCCAGAAATGAAAATGCCCTTATTATCTACTCAACTTGATTTGGTTCCAAACTTTCAAAGTTTCTTTCTTTTTCTGAACACAAAACAAGATATTTTGAAGAATGTTGGAAAATTGCAGCCATTGACATCCACAGTAGAGACAAAAATGACTTCTTCAGTATATCCACATTTGTGTTCAAGAGAAGAAACAGACGTAAACAAAACGAAATCAGTAAATAAGGGCAGAAGGTTTTATTTTTTTTCTGTTCAACACACCTTTCTAATCAGTTAATTGCATGGCAGCAGCTCAGTGCATGTAAAGCTCAATGCACTCCTCAAGATGATCTGCTGACGTTCAGACTAAACATCAGAATGGGGAATAAGTATGATCAAAGAGCCTTTAAATGTAGCATGACATACGTATAGCAGTTCTGTGGGTAAAAATGTGTTGTTGAAGCGAGACACAGTAGACTTACTGCTGGCTCAGACCAGATGAGATTTTCAGAGATACCTTGACTCAATCATTACAAATCATCCCTTGTGGATCTTTATTCCAGCCTATTTCTCCTGTGTTGATTACGAGAACTGATTGTTTGCACACTATATAATCACAGACCTTGATATGTTAGTAGCTTGTCAACAATATTCAGTTACCCTCAAAATCTTTTGGCTCATCATCAGTATATCTATAGTGTGCGAGGACTGTAAAATGCCAATCATTGCATTCCTAATGACACAACATCAATATTGGAAACTAAAATGGCCTGTGAAGCTGTGGTTTGCATTGAATTTGGAACAGCCAGGGGGTGTTATTAGGCGAGACAACGAGCAGATGTAATTATATTGATAAAAAATATCTATTTTTCATGCCCAGCAGTCTGGTTCTGATCGCAAAATGGTTGCCAGGCAACTCATGGACGCAGTGGTGCAGTAACAATGATGCCTTGAGGTCACAGGTGTGTGTTTCTGCGGTAATTTACGATGGCCTTCAAAGTGGCTCAACCATTTAGAGTCAAGGACCGAAACTATTCATTTTATATTACTTTAAACACAGCATTGAAAACTTGGCTCGCATACAGAATGAATGTAAATACAGATAGAGCTAAAACATGCATTATGCAAAGTTGAAGGTGACTAATGCAAAATGGTTTCCTAGTGATGGGTTGCAGCTGATAAGTTGGCGGTTCATTCCGCTGTGGTGACCCCGGATTAATGAAGGGACTAAGCCGTAAAGAAAATGAATGAATGAATATTGCAAAATGTCAAAGGCTCAAATGTAAATCTATACAGATAGATGTATATCTGACGTTAGAACACACAAAGCGTTATCTGAATTATCACGCGGATGAAACATTGAGTTTATTAATATTCACATGTAAAATTAAGCAGAGTAAATGAATGGTTAAATTGCGAAAAAAATGCTAATTAAACAAATCATAAAGGGAAAAACGTTTTTTTATTGAACAAATTTACTTGCAACTGACTTTATTAATCAGCCTTTGCTACTTATAATGAGCATGCGTTTGCACACAAAAAACAATCTTAGTTTTGCTTTCCTCTCAAATATTGCATTGATTTTTAATTAATTATTTTATTTATATTCTAAAAGTTATTTATTTTGGAGAAAAAAAAAAAAATTCATTCATTCATTTTCTTTTTAGTCCCTTTATTCATCCGGGGGCGCCACAGCGGAATGAACCACCAACTTATCCAACATATGTTTTGCACAGCGGATGCCCTTCCAGCTGCAACCCATCACTGGGAAACATCCATACACACTCACTCACACACATACACTACACTGAAAAAAGTGTTGCATGCAAAACTGTTGCAAACAATTTATTTGTGTTGAATTTAAACAAACAAATTAAATTTAATAATGTTCAACTTAATTTGTTTGTTTAAATTCAGCCCAAATAAATTGTTTACAACCACTCAACGTAAAAAATTGAGTAAATCCAAGGAATCATCTTTGAATAATTTTTTCAGTGTACAGACAATTTAGCCTTCCCAATTCACCTATACCACATGTCTTTGGACTTGTGGGGGAAACCGGAGCACCCAGAGGAAACCCACACGAACACGGGGAGAACATGAACATCTGAAGCTGACCAGCAGAACACCAGAAACCAATGCTAATTCACCAACGTCACTTTAGAGCTAGTATTTGAATGATTCTCTAGCGTAATGTCTGAAGTGATGACAAAACAGCTGATTTTGCTCACATTTTAAGATTATAAGGCTGAACGGCATGAAACGCCATCAGTCTACAGACATTTCCCAGTATTTCTCTGTTGCAATCGGGAGATCACAATAACTAACCCTTAAAATGCCAGGGCAAAGCAAACACTAGCAGATTACTATGGTATAAATACAGCACTACAAAACACAAAAGAGAGAGATCGACTTAGAAAGTCACTGATAAAATGCTGTTTTTCTCCCCTAAGGGCTTATTATGCAAATACATCAGATAGATGGCTTTCCCGACCCTGTTAATAAAATGCAAATTCGAAACTCTTCTGAAATGTCTGTTGCTTCGATTCATTTTAGTCACGTGAACTGGTGTTTCGATTCATTTTAGTCACGTGAACTGGTGTTTCGATTCATTTTAGTCACGTGAACTGGTGTTTCGATTCATTTTAGTCACGTGAACTGGTGTTTTGATTCATTTTTGGCACGTGAACTGGTGTTTTGATTCATTTTAGTCACGTGAACTGGTGTTTCGATTCATTTTAGTCAAGTGAACTGGTGTTTCGATTCATTTTAGTCACGTGAACTGGTGTTTCGATTCATTTTGGTCACGTGAACTGGTGTTTCGAATCCTTTAAGTCATGTGAACTGGATTTCGAATCATTTTAGTCAAATGAACTGGTGTTTTGAATCATTTTAGTCAAGTGAACTGGTGTTTCGAATAATTTTAGTCACGTGAACTGGTGTTTCGAATAATTTTAGTCACGTGAAATGGATTTCGAATCATTTTAGTCACGTGAACTGGTGTTTAGAATTATTTTAGTCACGTGAACTGGTGTTTCGATTCATTTTGGTCACGTGAACTGGTGTTTCGAATCCTTTAAGTCATGTGAACTGGATTTCGAATCATTTTAGTCAAATGAACTGGTGTTTTGAATCATTTTAGTCAAGTGAACTGGTGTTTCGAATAATTTTAGTCACGTGAACTGGTGTTTCGAATAATTTTAGTCACGTGAACTGGATTTCGAATCATTTTAGTCACGTGAACTGGTGTTTAGAATTATTTTAGTCACGTGAACTGGTGTTTAGAATAATTTTAGTCACGTGAACTGGTGTTTCGAATAATTTTAGTCACGTGAACTGGATTTCGAATCATTTTAGTCACGTGAACTGGTGTTTAGAATTATTTTAGTCACGTGAACTGGTGTTTCGAATCATTTAGTCACGTGAACTGGTGTTTCAAATCATTTTATTCACGTGAACTGGTGTTTCGAATCATTTAGTCACGTGAACTGGTGTTTCGAATCATTTTAGTCGTGTGAACTGGTGTTTCGAATCATTTTAGTCACGTGAACTGATGTTTCGGTTCATTGTTCAGTGAGGTGTTTCGAAACAATTGCGATTCAGGATCTCAATACTGTGTCAAAACGTCAGTTTTTCGTCAGCCATCCCTTGATTTTGACCATTGTTTTGTTTGTTGTTTTGTGGCCTCTCCTGACCATTCGCCTGTTTATAACCATTACTCTCTGGATTACTTTCATGCTCCTGTCTGTTCCTGTTTTGAACTGGCCTGTACGAGCATCCCAAAAGCTGCATTTGGATCCTCACCTCTGTTTTCAGACCCATTCATTACACTTATATTAGTAAAGTTAGTACTCAAACAGATTTATGGGTTCTTCGGACTTTTAAAATCCTTCATCTGTTGAATTAAGATTATAATTTCATTTCAAAGCACATCCATAAAATCTTTAGCACTTTTGGTTAAATATTATTTGTATCCGTAACACTGAGGAACATATTTTTACACTGAAAAAATCGGCTGTTTTCACAGAGAGCAGTGTGTTTTCAATTTAGCTTATCAGTTTTGAGTGAAATACATACAGTGAATGAAAGAACACATTTAAAAGATTGACAGGTAGAAAAAGAGGCCATCACTCAATGGGGTGTGGAGAGAGATGTGTGTATGTATGCAGGCCTATTGTTCACATCTCATCTGTCACTATAGCAAAGCCTAAAAAATAGCCTTGGATGTGTTACCATTATGTTTAAATGTGTTACATAACTACGAGATGAACTAAGCATGCTATCAATGTGTCAACGCATGATTGCAAAATAGTGTAAAATGCTAACAATGTTTTAAAACATGCTTGCAACATAGAAAACAAATAATAGACATTTTTAACATTTGTCTTGACACACACATTTTAATTAGGGAAACGTAATCTCCTATGTGACAATACTATAGTCACTAATGGTAAATACTACAGTAAAGTACTTGAAGTAATCGGTTGTGCTGCTTCTATAGTTGCTATGGTGATACAACAACAATAGTAAACAAATAAACAAAAATAAACAAATTACCCAATCCTGTACAGTTAGCTATAGACTATATTACACTACACAACAGTTTACTGACATAAAACCAAAGTATACTATTGTATCTACCACAGTTTAATACCTCACAATACAGTATGCTGTAGCATTCATTAACATTCATTCATTTTCCTTAGGCTTAGTCGCAGAGGTCGCCACAGTGGAATGAACCGCCAACTATTCCAACATGTGTTTTTAGCAGCGGATGCCCTTCCAGCAGCAACTGAGTACTGGAAAACACCCATACACACTCATTCACACACACTCTCATACACTACGGCCAATTTAGTTCATCAGTTCACCTATTGCGCATGTGTTTGGACTGTGGGGGAAACCGGAGCACCCGGAGGAAACCCAACACGGGGAGAACATGCAAACTCCACACAGAAACCCCAACTGACCCAGTATAAAAAGAAAAAAGAAAAACATAATAGTTCGATCTGTGGGACGTAGCACAGTGCTCATTCAGTAAAGGCACAGCTAAACAGATGTGTTTTCAGTCCTGATGTGAATGTGTCTAATGTTGGAGCACATCTGATCATTTCTGGAAGCTGATTCCAGCAGCAGGGGGCGCTGTTAGTAGCTGAAAGCCAATTCACCCTGCTCTGACTGAACTCTTGGGATTTCTAATCTATTTGATCCTAAAGATCTGAGTGATCTGTTGGGTTTGTATTCAGTGAGCATATCTATAATGTATTGGCCTAGGCCATTTAGTGAATTATAGACCAGTAATAATACTTTAAAATCTATTCTGAATGTAACTGGGAGCCAGTGTAGAGACCTGAGGACAGGTGTGATGTGCTCTGATTTCCTGGTTCTGGTCAGAATTCTGGCCGCAGCGTTCTGGATGAGCTGCAACTCTCTGACTGTCTTTTTGGGAAGGCCAGTGAGGAGTCCATTACAGTAATCCACCCTGCTGCTGATAAAAGCATGAACAAGTTTCTCTAAGTCTTCACTGGAAACAAAGCATCTAATTCTTGCAATGTTTTTGAGATGATAGTATGCTGATTTACTAACTGCTAATCCTTTAACCTAATACTCTAACAAACTTCCCAACACTGATTAATTCTACCTGAAAGTAATGTTTAACCCTTATCCCCAGCGCGTGTTACAGTAATAACATTACATTATCATGATAATTCATAACAACATCAAACATAATAAATGTTTTTACTACTAAACATGCAGCTTTCCCATGAATGCAATTCTGATTTAATTACTAGAAGTGTTTATTAACATGAATCTTCTCATGGGCCTTATGAACTGTCTGGGTCGTAACGAACCCCTTAGACAGACTGTCAGCTCAGGTGCTTGAAAACACCTGATTAACAACATAAACGTGTTTATAGTGATGTTACAAAGATGTCACTGATATTTAAAATGTCTCATGGATCTTTTCTATTATGTTATATTACTATTACTTTATACTATACTATATACTACTAATACTATATATGCTACTATATTATAAAGAAAAGTCTCTCAGATACTAAAATTCTCCTTTTTAAATTCTCTTATTTTTAACCTTTCTTTTTTTTTAATGAGCTTGCATTCGTTTATCTCATTTACTTCAGCGTTAAGCTCATCCTTTTGTCGTGGAACGTTGAAGACCTGTAAAGCCCTGCTGGTAAAAAAACAACCATTGACTTCCATATGATTACTTTTCTTACCTCAGGCTCATGGGAAATATATCTCTCAGCCTACATTAAAAAAAACCCAACAAACAAACATAAAATACATTGCTCTGGGTACGTTTTGTGGCCATTTCAGATGACAAATCTGCTGGAGGTTTGTTTACGAGGACTGTATTTTCTACAGTAAAAACTGCTAAGTATATGACCCTTCTCCTAAATCAAATGTGTTTTTTCATTCATTTATTTTCTTGTCGGCTTAGTCCCTATATTAATCTGGGGTCGCCACTGCGTAATGAAACGCAAAATGTATTTTTAGGCAGTTTTAATTACAAGAACACAAGGCATGTCCTCATAAACCACTTCAATATTGCAATACCTTGGTCATACCCATGCCATGAGACAAATTAATGTCATATGAAACCATCAAAACCTGGACACACGCATGCATGTAATGCATATCTGCCAACACCAGTTTTTCTCAGGAGTCTCCCGTACTTCAGACCCATCTCCCGCCACCCTCCCATTTTGCTATTTCTCCTGGAAATCTCCTGTAATTTCACCCCACCCCCGGTCTTCAGCTTTTTGGTACAGTCTGCAACATCCCGGAGTCGCCAATTTTGGTATAGTATCTGATTGCAGCAACTGCCTGAAACCCAGTCTTTAGTACAGTTACTAACAAACACACACCATCACAAACACCCACCCCTCCATCCACACCCTCAAGCCCCTCCTCGGGTCAGAATTTTGGAGAAAAACGTTGGCAGGTATGACAAAATGTATTACATAAAGCAGAAACTGATAATTATATGGCCCTGCACCCTAAAACCCAACCCTCACAGGAAACTTTGACAAAATTTGAACGTCAATACATGCAAATATGATTGTTAAGCATTTTGAATTACAAGGACACAGTACAAATCCTCATAAACCCATGGTATTATACAATTTATACATTATACAATGTCCTTTTAAACCACCACTGGTATCATGGTTTACGAGGACTAACCCTAACCCTATTCATAGGCATAATGTTATTTTATTCAGTAAAAAAACGCAAATTATTTATCCCTACCCCTAAACCTAATCCTCACAAGACACTTTTACATTTACATTTACATTTAGTCATTTAGCAGACTTTTGCCAACATTTGAATGTCAAAACACTCAAATATGTTTTTTAAGCATTTTGAATTACAAGGACACAAGGCATGTCCTCATAAACCAACTCAATGTTGCAATACCAAAATCATACCCATGTCATTATACAAAATTATGTTCTTGAAAACCACCAAATCCAGTACACACACACACAAAGGTATTGGTGGTTTACAAGGACTAATCCTAATCATAACACTAATACCGAGTTCAGACTGCAGGATTTTCAAAGTAGTGGCATCACAGATGTTTTCACACTGCATGACTGGGCTAGCATTCCGTCGCTGCTGTGTTTACACTGCAAGATGGATTGGCGACGGAGGGTTTCACACTGGCTGACTTTACAATAGGAAACTTGTGTCAAAATTTGAGTATCAGAAAACTCAATAAAAAACTCAATAAAAAGGTTAGTTTTTTAAGCACTTTGAATTACAAGGACACAAGGCATGTCCTCTTAAACCAACTCAATGTTGCAACACCTATGTCATAATGCAAATTTATGTCCTTGTAAACCACCAAAACCAGTAAACAAACACACACACACACATTGGTATGGGTGGTTTACGAGGACTAACCCTAACCTTACGAGGACTAACCCTAGGCCATAGCCGTAATGTATTTTATTCACTAAAAATATTATGCTGTTAATATTAATTATACAAATTGATGTCCTTGTAAACCATCAAAACCAGTGCACATGCACACAGTAGTTTAATTACAGTAACTAATTACTTTGTAAGTAATTGCACCCTATAGTACTAGTATACTAGGATTTTCTTTTCAGAATATATGTCGAAATTCATCGCTGTAGTTCACTGACCAGCAGCATTCAGAACATGTCAGAAACAGTGTTGATGACACCGAAAATGACTCCCGCTAAAGTGACTGTCTGCTTTGAAGTTTGGAGACAAATTTTCATGATCAAACAGCAACATTACACATTAAAGGTAGCTGAAAGTACAGAATAAAGACACATTAAGTCAATGCAAAATACACCAAGCAAATAAACAATGCTGAATATTGGTAACTTCAGGCTCCAGTCGTGTACTCCAGGAGACTTTATTTTCAGAAGTACCAATGAATTCATTACATTTGAGGGAAAAAATGAATCCAGCTTGGTGCAGCCAGCGTTAATATTTCACTTCATGATCTCTGTCCAAATAAATAATTTGATCCTCCTCCTCTGTGCTGAACATTCTGAAACTGAACAGATGAGAAAAGTTCACACGGTTAAAAATCAAATCTGCTCGCCGTCAGAGAAAGAGGAAGACCAGACAGACATTGTACAGAGATATAATGCATGACCACATTCCCTTCAAGAGACGCTGAATGTAGAAAAGAAATCACATTAACAGTAAAAAGACGTCTCGAATAAATAAATAATGAAGTAAATAAAACATTGCTGAATCATTACCTTGGATTTACTACGATTCACTTTGAGCAGACTTGTCGTGTAGTTGCACTTTATTTTTGTGGTTATACACTCTGTCGACTGAGGTCTTGATTGGATTGACTGCAAGAATCTGATTATTTCCATGTCTAGATGTTATATTGGTTTTTAAACTGTACAGCAAAGAATATGAGTGAACAGATGTGCATTATTAATGTAATCCATGCATTTTACAACCCAGGCTCATTCTGAAAACGTAGTCCCAAGAACGTTTCTGGAGACCGCGAATTATGTAGCCGGAGGTACGTATGGCTGCATTTTATTTTTTAAGCGAACGCTGCGGGGCGGTATGACGCCGTTCCTTTTTGCACTCGCCGGCTGACCGCTTACCTTCGTGTGGAGGGCTTTCCCGCCGCAACCAGTTTGTCCGGTTAGCTCGTCCTGTACGTCGGTGGACTTGAGACGCAGAGAGAAGCTGACGACGACTGGGTTCGAGTCCGGGGAAGAGCGGTTTCAGAAATCAGGTAAGCCTAACGCAGAATCCAAGAAATAAAGTGAAGAAGTTCATAACAGGGTGAGAATGTGGTAAAATCCGAAATTGTGGTAAAAAAGTCAGACGAGAGCTTTTCTTTTTCTGGACGGCTTTTGTAAATTGTTGGTTGTGTTTAGGGCGGGCGGGTCGATCGGTAAAATTGGTTGGGTTCAGGGAAGGAGGAGGGTGGGTCGGCCGGCCGATTGAACAGACGTTCGTTCGACAGCGGCCTCTGGTGGGTTTACGCGAGAACAGCGCGGGTGCGAACGACACTCGGGGGAGACATCTGAGAAGCGAAATAGCACACACAGCAGCCTCTCGCAGATTCGCGAAAACCAAAAACTGCAAAAATATGTACCTCCTGGGACGTATTTTGCGGTCTCCAGAAACGTCCTTGGGACTACGTTTTCAGAATGAGCCTGGGTTGCTATTTTTGCAGTTTTTGTTTTCGCGAATCCACAAGAGGCCGCTGCGTGCGCTTTTTCGTATTTCAAATTTCTCTCGGGAGTGCTGTTTGTGCCCACTGTTCTCGCATAAACCCACCAGAGGCCGCTGTCGACCAAACGTCTGTCTGACTGGCTGAATTGACTGGATGAATGACTGTCCGGCTGACTAATCAACAGACCCACCCTCCTCCTTCCCTAAACCCAACCAATTTTACCGATTGACCCGCCCACCCACTTACTTCCCTAAAACCCAACTAACGATTTACAAAAGCCTTCCAAAAAAAGAAAAGCCCTCGTCTGATTTTTACCACATTTTTGGATTTTACCACATTCTCACCCTGTTATTCTCTCGCTCATTTTATTTTTTGGATTCTGTTTTTGTCTTACCTGACTTCTGGATCCGCTCTTCCCCAGACTCGAACCCCGTCGTCGTCAAGGTCAGCTCCTCTCTGCGTCACAAGTCCGCCGATGTACACGACGAGATAACTGGACGAACTGATTGCGGCGGGAAAGCCCTCCACATGGGGTAAGTGGTCAGCCGGTAAGCACGAAAAGGAACGGCGTCACACCGCCCTGTAGTGTTCGTTTAAAAAAAATGAAATGCAGCCATACGCACCCCCGGCTACATAATTTGCGGTCTCCAGAAACGTCCGCGGGACTACGTTTTCAGAACGAGCCTGGGTTGGCATAATAGGTGGATAAAGTATATTGTTTTGATCACTTGCAAATAAGTGCTTGATTTTGTTTTATGTCTGCCAATATCTGATTTGAGAAAAACTATTATACTCTGACCATACGAAACTACTCTGTCTTTAATTCAAAGTACATTTATTGTAATTTAAAGGAAATTCATAAGTTTAGCTGTAACAGATATTTTTTTCAGGTTGGTCCAAAGCAAAAATAATCATTTGAATATGTGAAAATATATGCTTAAAGTAATGTTTTCTATTTATTTTTAAATAAACAGGGAAGTTATTCATGGACACTTTTTATAATACAGCTTAATACATATACCTTCGGCCCAGGGCCCTCAATCAAGTTTGTTTTTTGGCCCTTCATCAGAAAAAGTTTGGGAACCCCTGGTTTAGGCTGATATGTACTTGAAAAGTTATTCCAAAGGCTAGTATAGACGAAAAAATGCAATTATTGAGTTCAATTCTCCTTCCAGCTCAAATAAATTTAATATAGAAATAAAAATTGAAAAATTGCAACCATATATTACAATTAACTTCACAGAAATAGCAAGTAACGTTGAACTGAATGCACAAAGGGGCTAAACGGTGGCACAGCAGTCAGCACTGTCACCTCACAGCATAGTATAACAACATGAATGCTAGTAATATAATGGTGATTATTTGTATGTTAATGACATTTGCATTATGGATAAAATCTAATTTTAATGACAATACTAGTTTTGAATAGATATGAATACAGGGAGCAGTGTATTAGCGCGCAGTAGAGGGTTAAAACCCTTTACGGTCAATATTATTAGCGCCCTTAAGCAATATTAGTTTTGGATTGTCTCCAGAACAAACCACTGTTATACAATGACTTGCCTAATTACCCTAACTTTACCCTAATTAACCTAGTTAAGCCTTTAAATGTCACTTTAAGCTGAATACTAGTGTCTTGAAGAATATCTAGTCTAATATTTTGTGCTGTCATCATGGCAAAGAGAAAAGAAATCAGTTATTATACATGAGTTATTAAAACTTGTAGAAAAAATCTCTCAGTTAAACAGAAATTGGGGAAATAAATATATACAAGGGGGGTAATAATTCTGACTTTAACTGTATATTGAGTTTAAAATCAGCCTACAAAGCAAGCATGTGATTTGGTACCCCACAAACACAGACACTTGCTTGAATATTTGATGAGAATATATTTGATGTCCTGTCGGGCCACACACTGGAGCAGTGTTTGAGCTCACCTCTGCCATCACACAAGAGAATATCTACCACACACATCTGTTTTCCTCCCATGAAAGTGCAGCTCCGGAGTTGTTTTAGATGTCTTTGAGAGATAGCCTTATAATCTGGTTTGGCAGCTCGTTTTGCACAAAATAAAGTGAAGAATCCTTGAGGCACGGCTCTGAAGGGAAGTCTGCTGGGATCATCTGGAACCTCGGAGATACGCTCTTGTAGATGGATTTACATTCACAGGTGTAGTGCAGGTTGGTGAGGATTTTTCATTACATTTTTAGTGGGTTAAGTAAATTCTGGCCAAATTTTCAATTTAATTCAATTCATTTTATACAAGAAATAAAGATTACTTACAATTACAAGAAAACATTGTTCCTTTCTTTCCCTTTTTACTTTACATTTCTGCATTCATTCATTCATTTTCCTACAGCTCAGTCCCTTATTTAGAGGTTGCCACAGTGGAATGAACCGCCAACTTTTTCAGCATTTGTTTTATGCAGCGAATGCCTTTCCAGCCGCAACCCAGTACTGGGAAACACCCATACACGCTCACATTCACGCACACACACTAAGGCCAATTTTGTGTACACAATTCCCCTATAGCGCATGTGATTGGACTTGTGAGGGAAACCGGAGCACCCGGAGGAAACCCACGCCAACATGGTGAGAACATGCAAACTCCACACAAAAAATGGCAACTGGCCCTGCCGGGATTCAAACCAGCGACCTTCTTGCTATGAGGCGACAGTGCTAACCACTAAGCCACCATGTCGTCCTTTAGGCTGCATACAATTATGTAATTACTATAGTAAGTGCATGGAAACTGCTGTTGCTGTTAAAAATATGACACGTGCTCATATAGTGACAGCATTACACTTGCTTCTGCAATACTGATTTATAATATTATGTGAAATGCATACAAGACCATGTTTATATTGTTTCGTGGTTATACAAGAAGAAGAAGAAGGTGACAATTCATTGAACATCTTGAGCATTAGTAGCAGTTTATTATTATTAATACTTTGAAGGCATTGCTGTCCATGCACCAATCAGTTCTCTAGCTTGCTTGTTGTTACGCGTATTAAAGAGGAATCATCTAAGATAAGCTGGCTTAATTGAGATTTCCTTCATTATTTATTTTGTATTCATTATGAAACAAATTGATCCTCCAGTGTTCAAGTCATGGTCTTATTGAGTAGAGATAGGGAGTGAGAGAAAGAAAGCATGCTTGGTTACACTTTGTTTTCTGCTGAAACTGTTCATTTAATGCTGAGCAATTTTAATTAACCGCATAGACTTACTATATGGTTACGGTCAGGACATTGAGCGTGGAATAAGGACACCTTAAAATACTGTAATAAAAATAATTCAGATCTGAAATAATTGTGATATCCTGTGTGTTGATCAATTTAAAAATAAATAAACATGAATGAACACATGTGATTATTGTTTGAATTGGTTTTCATTCATAGCTGCGTACTAAATCTATACACATTGAATGGTACTAACAGGGCGACTTCGTCAGCTGTACTTCCTTCGTCAGCTGAGGAAGTTCAACCTGCCACAGGAGCTACTCGTACAGTTCTACTCAGCTGTCATCCAATCCATCCTCTGCACTTCAATCACCGTCTGGTTCGGCACAGCTGCCAAAACCGACCTCCGTAGACTACAGCGAATAGTCCGGACTGCTGAACGAATCACTGGCACAACCCTTCCTACACTTCAAGAACTGTACTCTTCCAGAGTGAGTAAAAGGGCTCGCGAAATCACTCTGGATGCCTCACACCCAGCACACTACCTGTTCGAACTGTTACCGTCTGGTCTGCGCTTCAGAGCACCAAGCACAAAAACAGCCAGACACAGGAAAAGTTTCTTTCCTCAGGCTGTCTACCTTATGAACAGTTAAATATTCCCCTACTGTGCAATAAATATGTGCAATACTTTCTCATACGCACTTGTACACAGCACCTTATATCAATATACAATGCAATACTTTCTACATTCGCACTTGTACACAGCACCTTATAACCTGTATATTTATAACAATCTGTACATACAACTCAACATCCAGGTTTCTTCACTAACCGCATCTGTTTAATGTTTATCATTTTTTATTATTATTATTTTATTTTTCAGATTTATTTTGTGTTGGTCACTTGTCACTTTATGTACACTGGAAGCTTCTGTAGCCAAAACAAATTCCTTGTGTGTGTGAAGCACACTTGGCAATAAAACTGATTCTGATTCTGATTCTGTTTGTACCGTCAATATTTTTCTCTTTCATGAAGATTGTTCTTCTCATCATTTCACATTTTCCAATTGAAATTGAATGTAATAATTGGTGGCATTTGACGACATTATGAACTAAATGACACAAAGCTTATGCATTTGAAATGTAATCACTTTGATTTTATGTTACAGGTATTTGATATCATTTCAGCACAGCACAGCACAGGATTTAACCCTTTAACTACCCCACCAAGAAAAAAAAAATGATTGCATTTCTTAACTCCTAATGTCGCTAGTTTTTATTCAACGCATGCCACAATTTCTAAAATATCTGCCTCTACCAAATGGTTGACATGTTGGTTCATGGTAAAAGTAATCAGAAACTACACCCTGAGATTTTATCTACCCTTTACGGAGTGGTTTTAGTTGACTGTTTTTTGGGACTGTTTTCTGGTTGATCTTTGTTTAGTTTTGGTTTCATTTTATTTATTTATTCCCCTCTAAGGAACCCTTTAACTCATTTTTTTCCCTTTTCAGAGCAGTGCTTGTTAAGATTTATTTTATTTGTCCCTGTGCTTGAAGCCTTTGGTGATTTTTGTTGCTCTTTAATTTTTTTGAGAGACCTGCACTTGTGTCCGTTCTGAACTCTGACAGTCCTAATAATCAAGGCATGATCATATTTTATTTTGGTGAAATAAGCGTAATCTAGAGGCGTTCGCCTTTCATTTAAGACACTTCTGATACCAAATGATCAACTAGAAGTCAAGTTATTATTTCTGTTCCTAAAACTTGGATAGGCGACAAGACTTCTTTTGTCATGTAGTGTATTTTTTGGCTTTTGTTCAAACTACTTATTTAAAATAAGCTGAAACAACTAACACAATCTCACGGCAATTCGTAACTTTACGATTTAGTGGCTAATTCGTATAAATTCGTACGATCTAATTTGTACGATTTAGTACGATTTACTCATCCCCCAATGACGGTTGGGTTTAAGGGTGGGGTTAGATGCCACGCCTCCTTTTTAAAATCGTACAATATCGTACGACTGAACTCATATGAATTAGCCACTAAACTGACAATACGTAAAATACTTACGTTTTCTCGTGAGATCAGGCTGAAACAACACAATTCTTAAGTTTTATTCTTTCGGGGACAACTGAATAGTTTTATGTTCAATCCACTTAAATTTATAGAAACTAATAAGTTAACTTAATTCCTTTATGTTGTCCTAACACAAATCGATTGTGTGGAAACCAGCTCTTTTTTACAGTGTGGTCCAGGATCACATTAAAAAAAGATTTGTGTTGTCAAAGGATAATGTAGAATAACCCTACTAATCCAAACACACTCTTTCTCAGCTTACTTTCATTACCCAAAATCCTGCCCAGCATTATTGATTGAATATTGCCCTTCAGGCCCATAGAAACGCATATAAACACTGCACAGAAAACATTGCGATATTCCCATTTAGTCAGATGAGTAAGATTATTTTCCATCATCCGCACTATTGAATCTGAAACAAGCCCGAACGAAACGCGATAGCATGCAGGTGACGTGTTTTACCCCATTCGGATAGCATTACTAGCCTGTGCTGCAGTTACCTGTAGGGACTGAAACCTGTTGTGAATGTGCTAATGTGCTTAATGTGACCTGAAAGACTGCACCTGCTTCTGAAATCCTCAAGCCATAGCCAAACAATGCAGTCAAATGATATGCCTCTCACTGCTTGAAGAAAAAAAAAGGCCTCTGGTGTGTTTTGTGGCGTTCCTGTGTCATTTCCTAGGCAAGAGCGCGGTAATAACAGGGTATTTCCCAGTTATGCGGAGACCGGTCTGGCATGTCAAACAGAGACAGCTCGTGTTGATGGTGAATTCTGTGGCTTTTGAGAGCACTCGGTTCTGATCACATCAACAGCAAGTTAGTCATTACACTGATTTATGTGCCACAAGCTTTTAGTGGATATAAACTAGTGAGACACTAGTTTAAAATCTAATGTTATGTTATTTTATTTAATGTTGTTACGTTATGTTATGCTATCTATCTTAAATTAAATGAAACTAAATGATTGTATATGTTGTTAAGTTAAGTTATTATATTATGTTATATTGTATTGTATTGTATTATATTTATATTATATTATATTTTTATTATATTATATTATATTATATTATATTATATTATATTATATTATATTATATTATATTATATTATATTATATTATATTATATTATAATTCTGAGAGTGAATAAATGGAGATAAAATTATGAGTTTTGCATGAACTATCCCTATAAATAATAAAATGTATTTATTGAATAATATAATATAATATAATATAATATAATATAATATAATATAATAAAATATAATATAATATAATATAATATAATATAATATAATATAATATAATATAATATAATAAAATATAATAAAATAAAATAAAATAAAATAAAATAAAATAAAATAAAATATAATATAATATAATATAATATAATATAATATAATAAAATAAAATAAAATAAAATAAAATAAAATAAAATAAAATATAATATAATATAATATAATATAATATAATAAAATATAATAAAATAAAATAAAATAAAATATAATAAAATAAAATAAAATAAAATAAAATAAAATAAAATAAAATAAAATAAAATAAAATAAAATATAATAAAATATAATAAAATAAAATAAAATAAAATAAAATATAATAAAATATAATATAATATAATATAATATGAGTAAAACTGAAGTTTCTTTGCAATAATAATGCATTTTAAATTAATAGTCGTATAATTATTTAAAGTTCTCTTTATGTACTGTGTACTAAAAATAAATAAAACAAAAGACAATTTAATTTAAAAAGGAATACAATTTTATTAAATATTATAAAAGGACAAAAATAAAATAAGATCAAATAAAAGATTAATAAAATAAATATTATTTACTTAATAAAATAAATATTTATATTTTTATATTTAAAAATAAAAACATATTATATATATATATATAATTACTAACAATAATAATAACAACAACAACAACAACAACAATTAATAATAATAATAAAATATTTTTAATAAGAAATAAATATTATTTAAAATAAAATAAAATAAAAGACAATTAACAAAAGAAAAGAAAATTATTTTTTATAAAATAAAATAAAAGGAGCATTATTGAATAAAGTAATATAAAAAGAAAAACTATTTAATAAAATAAAAATGTAATAAAATAAAAATAATATAATTTAATATAATAAAAGAAAAATAATAACTAAAGGAATACAATTTAATCAAATCAAATAAAAGGAATGACATTTTATAAAATAATATAAAAGGAATAAAATTTAATAAAGTAAAATAATAAAATGTAATAAAATGAAAGGAATGAAATTGTATAAAATAAAAGGAAGAAAATGTAATAAAATAAAAGGAACAAATAAATAAAATAATATAAAAGGAATATAATGTAATAAAATATTATAAAAGGGATAAAAATTGCATCAAATAAAATAAAATGGATAGAATTTAGTAAAATAAAAAGAATAAAATATATGAAAAGAAAAGGAACAAAAGTTAACAAAATAAAATTGGATGGATGGAAAGATTAACTAACTGTAGTGGTACGTATAGTTTTAAGCACTGGTTAATGATAGGGACTGGTTTAACTCTATGATTAGATTTAAGTGTAGTTCAAGGCTGGGGGAAGTTTTAGTGATACGACTGGGTTTAACTCTTTAACCTGCATTGTAAAAATACATCGTATAGGGGCAGGTTTTTGGGTTAAGGGATTGTTAAAGTGTTGGTTCATCAGTGTAATTACAGATCTATTTACTGCTGTTAATTTTAGCAGTAATTGACAGCAAGTATTATTAAGTAAATGCATGTATCTGTGTGTGAGTGAAATGCATGCCATGAAATGATTCATTACATTGATGACCTGTAATAAGGTTAATGCATTCTGATAAAAAAACACCGTAAACTAATCCCCTGCCTAATATTTACAATGAGCCCTTGTTGTAAAGAGTAACCAAAAATATCACGTAATGATCTCTGCGTTGTGTTGTTAGTATTCCTGTCGTTCTCCTGCATCACACTTGATCCTTCAAGATGAAATCATTGCTTTTGCCACAGCAGCTCAGCTACATTTACATTTACTCATTTAGCAGATGCTTTTATTTAAAGCGACTTACAAGTGAGGGTAAAAAGCACTTAAAATCACCAGATTTGCAATATAAAAATGTTATTACATGTCTACTTTTTTTCTAATTTATTTTTTTTCTTCCGAGCATACAGAGAAGGTAATGCACAAAGCATACAAGAGGCTTGTCCAACCCGCTCACCAGCATAAAGCAAACTTAAAGGTGCTGTATGTAAGTTTTGGACTCTTCTAAAGCATAAAAATACCATCATATGTTTGCAAATATTTAAGAAACATGCTCAGTGAACATTCTTGTTTACCTAAAAAACATGGTCATAAGCTGGTTTCAGCTTGTTTTTGCTGGTCATGAGCTGGGTTAAGCTGGTTATTGTTAGTCAAGAGTTAGTTTATGCTGGTTCTTGATGTCCAAAAACTAGTTTAAGCTAGTTTAAGCTGATTCTTGCTCATCATGAAACGGTTTAAGATAGTACTTGCTTAGTTTAAGCTTGCTCTTGCTGGTCAAAAATTGGTTTAAGATGGTTATTGCTGACCATGAGCTGGTTTAATAAGCTCGTTGAAGCTGGTTCTTGTTGGTCATGAGCTGGGTTAAGCTAGCTATTGTTAGTCAAGAGTTAGTTTATGCTGGTTCTTGATGTCCACGAACTAGTTTAAGCTAGTTTAAGCTGATTCTTTGTGCCCAAAAACTAGTTTAAACTAGTGTAAGCTGGTTCTTGCTCATCAAGGGCCAATTAAAAGTTCTTGCTGTTGAAGGGTTGGTTTAGGCTGCTTCTTCTTGCTCATAAGCCTATTCTTGCTGGTCATGAGATGGTTTAAGCTGGGATTGATGGTCATAAGCTGGTTTAAGATGATTTTTGCTGGTCATGAGCTGGGTTAAGTTGGTTCTAGCTGGCCAATAGTTGGTTTAAGCTGGTATTTGCTGGTCAAGAGTTAGATTAAGAAGGTTGTGGATGGCCATGAAGTGGTTTAAGTTAGTTTAAGCTGGTTCTTGCTCATCATGAGCTCATTTAAGATAGAGTTAGTTTTGGCTGGCCATGAGCTGTTTTAAGCTAGTTCTTGCTGGTCATTAGCTTGTTTAATCTTTCCTCTGGTCATGCGATGGTATAACCTGGTTCTTGCTGGCTATGACCTGGTTTAGCTGGTTCTTGATGGTCATAAGCTGGTTTAAGATGGTTCTTTGCTAGTGCAGTTTAAACCAGCTCCTGGCCCTGCAAAAAACAGCAAGTATAACAAGCATAAACTAGCAGCCATCTGTTAAAACCTACCTAACCAGCATATGCTGTTTTTATCAGCACATGATCGTTTTCACAGATCAAAAATAAATGAATTCATTCACACACACAAAAAAGTCCCTAACATTAACACACTCTGCCTTCCTGCATGTCGTGAAGGACTTTATTTAGTCCCTGAAACACTGTACGTGTCACATTTACAAAACACGGCCTCTGTCAGAGAGAAGACGACAGCTCCGGCGAGAAACAGAAACTGTCAGCTTTATCTCAGTGCACTCTGAACTCTGTGAAAGAGACGACAGATAGATAGATAGAGGAGAAGAGAAGAGGTGTGTCTGTACGGCGTCGGACAGGTTTACTGCCTCTGGCCAGTGAGACGCTCTCATTATTTGCATGTGAAAACTTGAGTCTCCACCCTTCAGCAGGTTCTCAGCACTTCTCCTGTTCAGACACATTCAGGGTTTATCAGAGACTAACAAACTCCCTTTTGGCTTGTGAAATACCTCAATGTTTCACCGCAACACAGAATAAGAATGCTAAGAGACGCGGCGTGATGAGATCCTCTTAAGTAAGTCACTTTTTTGCAAATGAATGTCTTACTGGAGCAGATACTGGGTTGTTTGGATGTAAGGAAAGAAAGCTGGAAAGTACAGCTGACAGGTTGGTTTACTGAACATCTTGTGTCGTTTTTGCATACTGAAAGATATGTTTAAGTGTGATGTCAGTGCATGACATTGCTGTGACAGACTAGTTTTGAGAAAGCGAACCGAAATTAATAATCTTTTGTTGGAACATGGATATCTTCACTGCAAAAAATTAGTTTCTTAGAGTTTTTATTTCTTGTTTCTACAAAAAATATGTATTAAAAAATCTGTTTTCAGAAAAAAAAGCCTAAATTAAGTGACTTTCTCATTAAAAACTAGCAAAATAATCTACCAGTGTGGTAATTAAAATAATCTAAGCATATTTTGCTTACTATTATTGCATATTATTATACTCGTTTTAAAGAAAAACTTGTTTAAAACAAGACACATTTTTATTTTACTTGTCTAGAAAATGCTTCTTGATTTAAGAATTTATAGACTAAGAATTTGTACTGAAAACGAAAGAAAAACTAAGTAAGAAAAGCCTTTTATTTATAAAGTTTATATATTATTGTCTGTAAGGTGAACAAATCTTAGAAAAGAGTTTGCTGTTATCTCTCAAAGTTAGCTTTTATCATTAAGTGTATGGAAATGAGGCATTTGCAAGTGAAATGAGCTTTCAAAGTAATATATATTAAAATGCAAATACCCACAGTTACGGGTCAAAGACAATAGAAGGTTTTATGTGTCAAGCGATGAGAACAACATTGATGACATACTGAAACACTCTATCTGAGCCCCCTAAATACTGCATAGTTCTTATTTTAAATCCCATTGTAATTTGTCATTGTCCCATTTGATAGCAAG
>NC_079447.1:51637648-51700148 GCF_903798145.1 Danio aesculapii
TTGTCTTGGTTTCCCGTGTTTTGACCTTAGCCTAGTTTGTCTTTTTGTCCCTGTCTGCCTTTCGACTTCTCGCCTGATACTTTTGACTACGATTCTGGACTGCCTTTATACATCTGTTTGCACCTGTGTTGACCATTGCTTGCCTGACTACCCAATAAACCTGCATGTGGATCCGAATTCAGTTGTCTCTGTCACTCCCCGTGTTACAAGTACAGAGCGTATTGTAAAATTTTTGAACATTTTCAAAGCATTTTCCTGTGTCAAAATAAGAGTTGTCATCAAAAATCATTACATCTGCTGAAACGCAGAGAAAGTTGTGGCCAAATTAACCCTTAAGTGCTGTTGGGGATGTTTTCATCCTCTCTGGGGTGATTTTGTGTCTTAATTTGACCATAACTTTCAGCTAGCAGGATGATTTTTGGTGACAAATCTTATTTTGACACATATTTTGGGAAAATGCTTCAACAATACACTCTGGGCAAATTGACTACCCTTCTGTTATGTTCAGGATGAAGTCACCCACTGAATTAAACTGCTTTAAAAATGCATCAGATAAATATTTTTACTATTTATTTTGCATAAATCTGTTCATCAACCTCAGTCCTGATCAAAACTACTGAATTGTTTAGAAAATTACAGGATTTTAACTCTTTAATTGCCAAGTTTACAAATGATGTCACTGATTTGGTGAAAAAAGCACATAAAATGATGTATTTTTAATATAAAAAGTTAAAAAGTAATTGTGGACTGGATTTTTTTCCCTTTTATCACAGTCTAGGACATATGAAACAACATTGACTTACATTGTTTTTGATTAATTTTCATTTTTTTAAATCCCTAATTTACTGTTGGGGGCTGTTTTCGCCCTACTGACTTCCATTATAACCACAATTTTTGATTGCAAAGCCATGACATCATATAATCATGCATTTTTAATTGTTGCTGGTTTTCCCTGTTGGGAAGAGATCAAAGTTGGCACTATTAACCCGTTAGGCCTGTGCAAAAAAATTTTCTGGATTTAATACGGAGTATAACAGCAAATGAAAGTATGTATGTGTGTCTGTGAGTGTGTGAGAGTGACCTTTGCGCACTTTGATGTGTCTGAGAAAATCAAAATATGCATCTCAGCTCTTAGAACTACACGGAGTAAATAAAAACAAAGACTGTGTGTTTATGCACCATCATATGTGGCTATAATGGAAGTCAATGGGGTCAAAACAGCCACCAACAGTAAATTAGGGAGAAAAACTGAAAATCTAACAATGCATCAAAGCCAACGTTGTTACTAATCGTTCACATGTCCAAGACTGTGTTAAAAGGTTAAAAAAATCCAGTCCACAGTTATATTTTATATTAAAAATACGTCATTTTGTGTGTTTTTTCACCAAATCAGTGACATCATTTGTGAACTTGCCAATTAAAGAGTTAAAATCCTACAATTTTATAAACAATTCAGTAGTTTTGATCATGACTGAGGTTGATTAACCTCAATTTGGGAAAAAGTATTTATCTGATGCATTTTTACAGCAGTTTATTTCGGTGGGTGTTTTCATCCTGAACATAACAAAGGGGTAGCCAATTTGAACAGTACACAAGAGTTAAGAGTCAAAATCCCCCCAGATTCCCCTGCACCCCAACACAAGGGTTAATTACGACATGTTTTGTTGTTTCCTAGGTCTTTCCTAAGGCTGTGTGGTGTTTTGAGGACTCCAGATGGTCACGGTGATGGAATCCGACTTTTCTCTGCTATCCTCCTCAAAGGGAGAGTTCAAGCCTGAAGATTACATACAGCCGCATTACAAGGAAGCGTATCGGTTAGCCATAGACTGCCTGGTCAAAGATGGAGAAGCGTCTTATCAGAGTTTCATCAAAGAAGAAGGCATATGTGATTTTCTCTCTCGGGAGGAGATCCAGCATATATCAGAAAACGCTGTGCAGCCGCCAACCGGAAACCACTCTGAGGAGGTGGACTGTCCGCGAGACGATACCACATCCACGGGGACATATTGGCCCACTCATTCTGACACCGAACCACCAAACTTGGATTTAGGCTGGCCGGATGGTCCGCTCAGAAAAATAGAGACCAGCATTGACCTGCTATTTCACCCACCGAGGCAGAACAGCCCGACTATCAAAGAAGTGATCCGGAAACAAATACAAGACGCCAGGCAGGTAATGTTGATTTAACAATGTAGAACAACAATTTTACAATGTAGAGTATGTCAAAGTAGCTTAACATAGAAGTTCTTGTAAAGTGAAACTGCTTCAAGGTGGCACGGTGGCTTAGTGGTTAGCACTGTCGCCTCACAGCAAGAAGGTCGCTGGTTTGAGTCCCGGCTGGGTCAGTTGGTGTTTCTATGTGGGGTTTGCATGTTCTCCCCATGTTGGTGTGGGTTTCCTCCGGTTTCCCCCAGTCCAAACACATGCGCTATAGGGGAATTAAATAAACTAAACTGGCTGTATTTGTCTATATTTGACCCAACGCTGGGTTACAACAGCCCAGCGTTTTTTTCATTGTGTTCTATTTCATCTGTCATTTTATTCGATTTTTGTTTGTTTGTTTGTTTGTTTTTATTATGAATATTTTAATCCCCATGAAAATAATTAGGATTTTATTAAAATATTTGAGGGCTTAGAACCTTTTTTTGTTTTTTAAGAGAGGTTTTATTAATACTATTTTAATCCAAACGTAAATTTAATATTAATATACATACACAAAAATTACATTTAATTTAAAATGACACTTTTTAAGCCAACGGTTGGGTTTGTCCAAGTTTGACCCAACATTATGTAACAACCCAGCAATTTTTTAGCATAAGGCTGTATTCTCCACCTCAAATGATGTAAACATTCATTCATTCACAGCCCCTACACAGAACATAGAAACATATTCATCTGAATATGTTGTTAAAGGTTTAAGAAGCCCTGGAGTACTATTTTTTTCAGGTTTTAACAGATATGTGCGTGTTGAGCATCAGTTAAGACAATGTTAGGCCATGTCAGCTTTAATTGTGGATAAACCTGGATTATTTTGAGCTTTTTTCAGCTAACTTCATCTTCCGGGTTTAAGATAATTTTTTTAGGAATTCAAAATCAGTGACGTGGCGCAATTCTGCTAGTGGAGGTATGACATGTCGGTTTCTCATTATTATTGATAGCGGAGTTTTCTTATCCTATAAGAGGACGCAGTTTCTTAATTATTCAGCACTGCACATGCTTTCAGATGACAGACCCATATGGACAGAATACAGACCTGCCAAGCTGTGAGACAGCACAAGGCATGCAGAATTCAGGTGGTTGTGAAGGGTTGTATGTGTTTGTTTTCATGATCCTCTGGGTTTGTTGCATGTTTTTCCCTGTGATGCTGTGAGGGCTGATACAGCTGTTGGTTCGCAGCAAGAACTTTTGTCGGGAGAGCTGTATGAGTATTGGAGAATGGCGAACTTCAGAGGACTATCAGTTGAGTTTGTTACCATTCAGACACATTTCCGTGCTGCTGTGTTTGCACAAGTTTAAAATCCTCCAGATTAATAGATAGGGAAAGAGAGCTGCTGTAGACCACTGCTATCCACTTTGACTGTTTGCATTCAGACTTGGGGACTCAGGAGGAGAGAAGTCCTCCTCATTTATATTGTTTAAACATGATTATCTTTATATTGATATAACGATATATAATCAGTGGCAGATTTAGGCATGGGCAATGTTTCCATCGCCCAGGGCGGCATCTTGCTAGGTGCAGCATGGAGACCCCCCCTCCTCTAACTTTTGTTTACGATATGGGGTCACGAACAGTAGCATCTTGCTAGGTGCAGCATGGAGACACCCCTCCCCCATCTTAACTGTTGTCCACGATATGGGGTCACGAACAGTAGCATCTTGCTAGGTGCAGCATGGAGACACCCCCCCCCCCCCATCTTAACTGTTGTCCACGATATGGGGTCACGAACACCAGCATCTTGCTAGGAGCGGCATGAAAATAAACACTCTTTAAGTTTGTCACACACCTCCCTGCTCTACACTTTCATCCACGACAATACGCACCTCCGCTCTTCACTTTCATCCACAACACCTAGAGCGCCAGTTAAACTTGCACAGCTACTGTATATAATGGTAGAATGCTATTTAAATTGTAGTTATGCATATAAATTATATGATATTACAATAAGCCTTTTGTATATGTAACAGTATTGCGTATCGTCTTGAGCCGGTAAGCCCTGTGACAGTTGTTGTCCTTCCTCTTTCTCCCCTGCTCTGCCGGCCACGCCTACTCCTCCCTCTGCTCGCAACGCTCCACGCCCATCATGGAGCTTTTTTGGAAACAATTCTGAGGTAGACTTGAACTGAAAAAGGCGAGTTTGACCCTTTAATGTATAAAACAATATATTTTAAGGCTACTTTTTAAAACATATTTCTGATTGGTCAGACCAAAACCCAACCATTGGTTTTAAAACATATACATATTCCCAAATGTTTTGTTCATAATGTGCCCAATTTTGTGTAGCTTATATATGCGCATTTTAATCTAACTGAACTGATTTATTCTGATTGGTGGAGTTTTCTGTACGCCATCATTAGCGATGCTCTTTTTTTCAGCTGTTAAGCACAACTACTTTTAAAATAAATAATGAAGATTGACAGCTTCAGCCCAAGCATATACAGTACATACCATGTACTGAGATTAAAGACACTCCTGCTATTAAAAACCTGTTTTCCTGATTTGCATTTAGTCATTTTGCTTTTGTCCAAATCGACTTACAGTACAATTGAGGAGGCATTCAGCAGTTCAACAAGAAGAGGCAATGCACACAACAACAAGTGCTGATTATACAGAGCAACTGTTATAGTGCTCAGAGAAGTAAGTGCTAGACTATTGAAGGTGGAGTGATACTAATAATAATTGACATTTGAATGATACTAGTTAGTAAACAGTCTGGGAATGAAACAGATCATTCCACCAGTAAGGAACAGTGAATGGAAATGTGCTGGAAAATGTTTGGATGCAAAAAAATTAGCAGTAGTGACTACTTTGTTCATTTCTTCAATGATGTATTGTGCTGTGGTGGTTGATCAGTGAGTTACTCACTGAGGGAAATGCATCAGTGGTTGTCTGTTATTGAAAGGTTGTGGGTTCAAAGCCACGACCTTTCATCATCATCATCATCATGCCCTTGTGGAAAGCTCTTAACCTGAGATTGCTCCAGGGAGATGCTTTCAGTTGTAATCTGTAAGTCGAAAACCTTCCAGATCACACAGATGTTGACAAGGTCATGCAAGAAAAATCGGTTCCCTCCGGAGTGTGTGATAACTAAAAGCACAAATCCTAAAACGCATGCAGATTTAGCATGTTTGAATGATTTATTTGTTATTTAAAGTGGACGTATTATGCAAAAGTCACTTTTATAAGGGGTTTAAACACAGTTGTGTGTCAACAGTGTGTGAATATAGCCAGCGTCTAATGGTAAACATTCATTAACTGTATTTTTTATAATCAGACTTGATAAAAACTGAAACACTTTGATTGACATTCCTCCTTTGTACGTGTCATCAGAGGGGGAAAGCCCCGCCCACTAGTGACCATCTCTCCCTCATTAGTATAAACAGCCCTGAGTGAGAAGCAGCCGCTGCAGATAATGCCAGCATAGACTCAGAGGATTATAAATGTGGAGTTTTTGATGAAACACATTTTCACACAGATATCAGCCATTATGCTGACTCACAGGCATTTATAGCTCCGCCCTCTTTTGAAAAGAGCACGATCACATTTGCATTTAACGCGACAGCCATCAAAATGGCACAATGAGAATCAAAGCCTAAAAGGGTCAGATTCAAGTTATGAAACATTATTTGTGTGGTATTTTGACACACACACACACACACGCACACACCCTGGGGACATCAGAGACATGTTTTACATCTTGTAAAAAGGGGCATAACAGGTCTCCTTTAAGCAATAATGTTTAGCATTTCAAAACAGGCCTACCGTGCTACATTGCATAAATGATCAAATATGCTTCTGTAGAAGCCACAAGTCAGTGTTGATTTTGCAAATTCCAGCGAAGAGCTGCTCTGCCCTCAGTCCTGAGGCAAGAACTTCTGACAAACAACACCCTTTATCTGGATGCATTTGAATATATTCCATGTTAGCGCTTACCTAAAACCAACAACTAAAAGGCTATAGTCATATATTGTCATTCATTGTGTGTGTGTGTGTGTGTGTGTGTGTGTGTGTGTGTGTACAGTTGAACTTTATAACCACCATGTAGAATATGTAAAATGCTAATTATTTTTTACCAAAATAAGACGAATCATACATAATGCATGGTATTTTGTTCATTCATTCATTTTCTTTTCGGCTTAGTCCCTTTATTAATCTGGGTTCGCCACAGCAGAATGAACCGCCAACTTATCCAGCACATGTTTTATGCAGCGGATGCCCATCCAGCTGCAACCCATCTCTGGGAAACATCCATACACACTCACTTATACACTATGAACAATTTAGCTTACCCAATTCACCTGTACCGCATGTGTTTGGACTGAAACCGGAGCACCTGGAGGAAACCCACGCGAACGCAGGGAGAACATGCAAACTCCACACAGAAACGCCAACTGACCCAGCCAAGGCTCGAACCAGCGACCTTCTTGCTGTGAGGCGACAGCACTACCTTCTGTGCCACTGCATCGCCCTGGTATTTTATTATTATTTGTAATCATTATTATTATTATTATTATTATAACAAGATTTTAACATAAAAAAGGTTTACATATACACAATAAAACTATTAAAATAAATTAAAATTAAACTAGGGGCAACACGGTGGCTCAGTGGTTAGCACTGTTGCCTCACAGCAAGAAGGTCACTGTTTCGAGTCCCAGCTTGGTCAGTTGGCATTTCTGTGTGGAGTTTGCATGTTCTCCCTGTGTAGGCGTGGGTTATCTCCGGGTGCTCCCCCACAGTCCAAAGACTTGCGCTATAAGTGACTTGAATAAACTAAATTGGCAGTTCATTCCACTGTGGTGACCCCTGATTAATAAAGAGACTAAGCCGAAGGAAAATGAATTAATGAATGAAATTAAATTATACACTTAAAAATTATTCTTCATTGCAATATTGCACTTTCTACACATAAAAACAAATACACATGCTTTGGAGTGTTAGCTGCAGCACACTACGCAACAAGCTATTGTAACCCTACTGAAAAACACAGCTTAAACCAGCCTAGGCTGGTTTTAGCTGGTTGACGAGAGGTTTTAGAGGGGTTTTGGCCATTTCCAGGCTGGTTTCCAGTCATTTCCAGCCTGGTCTTAGCTGGTCAGGCTGGAAAATGACCAGCTAAAACCAGCTAAGACCACCTAGCCAGGCTGGGAGCCCAGCCAAAACCAACTATGTCCAGCTTAAACTAGGCTGGTCAAGCTGGTTTTAGCTGGATTTAGCTGTTCATTTTCCAGCCTGAGCAGCTAAGACCAGGCTGGAAATGGCTGGAAACCAGCCTGGAAATGGCCAAAACCCCTCTAAAACCAGGCTGGTCGACCAGCTAAAATCAGCCAACCAGCCTAGGCTGGTTTAAGCTGGATTTTTCAGCAGGGAAACCATAGATATATACACTAGATATCTCAAACCTGAACATGTGTTAATGATGGACATGCCGGATATCTACCAAGATTTACGTATGTGGAAGGGCTATTAATTATGCCTGTAGTGATATATTATCGACTCGATGACGTGTTGTGAAAACACACTGCAAAACATTTGGGAATTAAGTTGATTTGGATTGATAAGTTGATTAGTTTTTACACATTTAAGTGGATTGAACATAAACCAATTAAGTTGTCCCCCCTAAAAAACTCAAGAATTGTGTTGTTTCAGCTCAGTTTAACAGCAAACATCATATTTTTGAGTGCACCCTACAAAAACGCATGTCTGCAAGTGTTAAAGAGGATGTCATGTGGTGCAGCGTTTCTCCTCCAGCGCGTGTCTGGATCAGGCGGTGAACATCTCTCATGCCGACCCCAGGCAGATCTTAAAGGCAGCGAGTATAAATGACAGTTCACCAGACATGGATAATCAAAAGCCAGAAGTAACTGTGCATTTTTTCCCATCAAAGCACCGCTCGCTTTAGGGGGTCTGTTCAAGCTCAATGGGCTCAGAGGAGTCCAGACAGACACAATCTCGTGCTGGTGACCAAGCTGGACAGTGTTACTTCACAATTTATGCACTTATATAGCTTATTTATAGACTTTATATAAGTTACATTTGTGGATTATTGCCTCATTCAGTGTTTTAAATGACAGAATAGAAGTGTTAGCATTAAAAAACAAATGTGTGCTCATATATTTTTTAAAGTGGGGTCTGAGGCAGTATTAGAATCCATATGCAGAAGTTTTATTAAAGGGTGTAGGCAGAGACATCAGTGAGTAAACAGGCGGAAGGTCAGCAACACATAAGCAGTCCAATCCAGTCAACCAACACAGGGGCAAATCCAGACGACGTAGTGAGAGTGCAGGCAGAGGTTCAGTATAACAACAAACAGTCCAAAACAGAGCAAGAGGGCAAAGACAGATAACATACTAGATCAAGGCAGGCAGGGTCATACACAGGCAGGCAGTCATTGGAATAACGCTTGGTAGTGCAGGTAGACTGGCAATACTTCGCAAAGAAGCATGGCCTTAGCTCTCACTGAAACACAACACAAACAGGAAGTGACTGCAGAGGGAGCGGAGCTGAGTCAGTAGTCGGGCGAGGGCTCCCTCTGCTGGCGTGGTGTTACAATTTTTTATATAGATGTTTTTTTTTGTTTGTTTTTTACTTCTCAGAGTTAAATATATGTAGTGTTAATATTATAGCATAATAATGTTAAAAGTCTCATTAATTTAAAACGAATTTTTTTAGATGTTGGTATTAGTATTGTTAGTTTTTAGCATGTCTGAAATCTGGTGTGCTCTTGAACAGTGACGCAATTCGCATTTAGGAGATTTGCAATTGATATGAACATGTAAAGCTTGTAGTTTGTCACTTCCGCCTAAATGGATCGACGGTTTTATTCACGTCACCTCATACTTCAGTTACTCATCAAATCTTCCGACCAATCAAATGCTGTCTAGTGTCTGACATGCCCCGCCCCCTTCAATACACATTTGATGCACTCATTGAGCCACTCTGGCAGAGCAGTGATAAAACAAAATGCTATTGGCTGTTTTATGAAAGGGGAGGAGCTACACTATGTCCCTCCCTCTCTTCATGTTCGAATATGAAACATTGAATAAAAATGCACATTTCAAAGCACTTAACGAGACCTTTAAGGTTATAATGTGTCAAAAGTTTCACCCTTATACTATGGAGGGCTATTGAATGCTCGATTCTGATTGGATGATGAACATTCTAGAGTGTGCAGTTATTTTCAGATAAGCACACAAACTAAAATAGACAGTTTCACATCACTACGCTGAACAATTTCACCTTTTGAGAACTAGTTCAACCATGGCTCGTTATTTATGCGAAATACGTCCCAGGATGTATTTCTTTTGCAGTTTTTGTCACGAATTCACTAGAGGCCGCTGTGTCCGCTTTTTCAGATCTCAAATTTCTGCTGTTCACGCCTGCTGTTCTCGCATAAATCCACCAGAGGCCGCTGTCAAATGACCGACTGATCCAATCACCCACTTCCCTAAACCCAACCGATAGTGTTTTCAAAAGCACTGACTGACCCAATCACCCACTTCCCTAAACCCAATCGATAGTGTTTTCAAAAGCACCGACTGACCCAATCACCCACTTCCCTAAACCCAACCGACAGTGTTTTCAATAGCACCGACTGACCCATTCACCCACTTCCCTAAACCCAACCGATAGTGCTTTCAATAGCACCGACTGACCCAATCACCCACTTCCCTAAACCCAACCGATAGTGTTTTCAATAGCACCGACTGACCCAATCACCCCCTTCCCTAAACCCAACCGATAGTGCTTTCAATAGCACCAACTGACCCAATCACCCACTTCCTAAACCCAACCGATAGTGTTTTCAAAAGCACCGACTGACCCAATCACCCACTTCCCTAAACCCAACCGATAGTGTTTTCAAAAGCACCGACTGACCCAATCACTCACTTTCCTAAACCCAACCGATAGTGTTTTCAATAGCACCGACTGACCCAATCACCCACTTCCCTAAACCCAACCGATAGTTTTCAATAGCACCGACTGACCCAATCACCCACTTCCCTAAACCCAACCGATAGTGTTTTCAATAGCACCGACTGACCCAATCACTCACTTCCCTAAACCCAACCGATAGTGTTTTCAAAAGCACCGACTGACCCAATCACCCACTTCCCTAAACCTAACCAATAGTGTTTTCAATAGCACCGACTGACCCAATCACCCACTTCCTAAACCCAACCAATAGTGTTTTAAAAGCACCGACTGACCCAATCACATGCGTTACAGGGGAATTGAATAAACTAAATTAGCTGTAGTGTATGAGTGTGTGTTTGTGAATGTGAGTGTGTATGGGTGTTCCTAAGTACTGGGTTGAAGCTGGAAGGGCATCCGCTGTGTAAAACATATGCTGGATAAGTTGTCGGTCCATTACGCTGTGGTGACCCCTGTTGAATGAACATAAAAGGATTACCCCCACAAGAATTGTGTTGCTTTAGTTTATTTAAAATGAGGAGTCTGAAAAAGCAGAAACAATAATGTCTTCAGTAGTGTCTTCCATCATACAATCCTTATTCAAACGATATTATCGGCTCCTGTTTATCCACGCCTTATCACATCCATAAAGCTAGATCAACTCTGCACCAATGGAACGTCACGATTTCGTTCCCAGTCGCACACATGCATCTGCAAATGTTCCTTCTTTTTGTTATTATTATTAATCATCCCTCATAATCAAAACACAAAGACGACTGCAGTGCTCAGACAGCAGGCTTTGCTTTCTCACTTGTAACTAATGAGGATTTGCTCCACACCCCGGCAGCAGGCCCTTCTCTTCACAAGACAGAATGTTTTTCCTGCAGTAAAGCCGGCTTGTCGTGGGCACACCTAGATGTTTTCTGGCACTCCTGTCACATCACCTGCGTACGGTATTGCTCAACAACCTTTCATTGTTTGCTCGGTGTTTGTTCAGAACCGTATGGCAGCCGCTGTTGCTGGGGAGAGACTGCTGTAATCTTTTAACGGGAACAAATGAAGGAGAGCATATTACACCTGTGCTGGTTTCCTTACACTGGTTACCAATCCATTTTAGAAATATCCAAGTTTTAGGAGCAACAAATAATAACTTGCCTCCTAGTTGGTATTGGCATTTAGTACTCTTTATTTATTTATCATGCCTTGATTTTTAGATATTCAATTAGGGCAGTAAGATCAGACTTTGCTTAGACGTATAGAATATGTGGTCATGCTGCAGTGGAAACAGAATGAATATTGTGTCTGACTCCATCATGAGCTTGGAGGACTGCATCCATACATCTCTACAATGACTCAAATCACTGATTAATGAAGTCATCTGGAATGGCAAAGAAAACGTTCTTGCAGGACTCCCAGAGTTCATCAAGATACTTCGTGTTCATCTTCAATGCCTCCTCCTTCATCTTACCCCAGACGTGCTCAATAATATTCATGTCTGGTGACTGGGCTGGCCAATCCTGGAGCACCTTCTTTGCTTTCAGGAGCTTTGATATGGAGGCTGAAGTATGAGAAGGAGCGCTATCCTGCTGGAGAATTCACCCTCTCCTGTGGTTTGTAATGTAATGGGCTGCACAAATGTCTTGATACCTCAGGCTGTTGATGTTGATCATCCACTCTGCAGATCTCTCGCACGCCCCCATACTGAATGTAAACCCCAAATCATGATTTTTCCTTCACCAAACTTGACTGATTTCTATGAGAATCTTGAGTCCATGTGAGTTCCAGTCGGTCTTCTGCAGTATTAGTGATGATTGGGATGCAGATCAACAGATGATTCAGCAGAAAAATCCACCTTCTGCCAAATGATCAACTAGAAGTCAAGTTATTATTTGTTGCTCTTACAGCTGGGATCCACCACAAGACTATTGTCAGGTATTGTATGTTTTTAAATCCCTCCATGGCCTGGCGTCTGAATACATTTCAGATCTAATTAGTATCCATCAACCTATGAGATCTCTTTATTATATTGATAGACAGTAGCCATGCTTCCATCCAAAGATGGGAATTAAATATATGCGCAAAACTGGAATATCGCATAAAACATTTGCGAATAAAGCAACGTTTCCATCGAACGAGTCCAAGAAAACAAATTGTTACTCCTGATAAACTGCCACCAAATATCAACAGAAAAATGGAAGTTGCCACGTCAGGAGATGGCGTTATTTCGTATGTGCTAACTTACTAGTGTCTTAGAGCACAGGCGAGAACACATTCGAGACAAGTCGTGTCATCTTGATGGTTTGTCATATCCTTTTAGAGGCATCTTTAGAAGCATCATTTTTAAAAAATAAAAATTGCAAAAATACCTTAGATGTAGCCGAGCTACTTTTGCCATGTAGCTTTTAGCTTAGCTTGCTACATTTCCCAGGGGGTAGCTTTTAGTGTAACGCTACATTTTAAGTAGAGAAGCTAATAGCTTAGCTCACTACATTTTTCAAGTAGCTTGCCCAACACTGGAAATCACGCAATCGTGACGGCCTTTCTTATTCTAGATTGCTTTTGAAGTCCGAACTACCGATCGGTTTAGAGAAGGAGGTGGGTGGGTCAGTCTGTCAGTCGACAGCTAGCTGGCCTGGTCGGCTGAAGTGTATATTGCGCCCTCTGGTGGACTGACAAGAGAAGAGGACGCGCGAGAGAAATTTGAGATCATCAAAAGGCATACACAGCGCCCTCTGGTGGATTTGCAAAAACAAAAACTGCAAGCAGACGTGCCTCCAGTTACGTATTTCGCTATCCACCGAAATGCCTGGGTTGTTTTAATCATGTGTTAGGCTGTTTACTTGTTTGTATGAGTTTTATGTTTTGGTAGCCATTGTGGTTAGTTGAAAGTGCTCTAGAAACATAATTGAGTTGAGTAATCTGCACAAGACTGAGGCAGAAAGTGATGAACCTGGTCTTATCACATCTTTAGCACCGGTTCAACAAGTTGCGACTACAGCTGTGTTCAAGAGCGTGATTTAAAGGAAATCAATCGATAGCCTTGTCTGTCATTATTAGTGATTCGCTGGGCGAGCAGGCAGACTGGAGAAAACGTCAGGAATTTGTCCTATTCTCCTGTGACATTACACAGGTTTACTGCTCAATCACAGACTCATCGGGGCTTTATGAAACGTGCATATTTTACTTGATGTTTGACGTAATCTCAAGTGAAACATGAAAAGAGGGCGGGGCGTTTAGTAGCCCCTCCCCCTTTAAAACAGCCAATGGTGTTTTGTTTTATCACAGCTCTGCCAGTGAAAGTGTTTGAGCTCAAGAGCATCAAATGTGAAGCATCTTAAAAAGGGGGCGGGGCATGTCAGACACTAGCATTTGATTGGTCAGATTTGATTTGAAGATTTGAAACTGAAATGTGAGGTGACGTCGAAAACATGGTTGATCATTGATTGATTTTTTTCAGTGTGCTGTGCAGTATACTGTATAGTGAGTGACATTAAATGAAGCAAGACATTTTGTCCATGAACATCTGGATCTGTTCAGAAGATCGATATGTCCAGAGCAGAGTTGGTGTCTCATTAGGGCACCTAAGCGAACATGTAGTGCACTTCTCACACAAACCAATCTCAGTGTGTGGAATGAAGCTTGTGTTCCTGAATCTCTGATTGCATGAGCACTGAAACACTTGAGAGATCCATACAGTCAGGAGGGGAAAGTCTAAATGGGATACAGCTGCAGATACTTACATCAGTACAGCAGCATTTTTGTGACACTGCACAACAATAATGAATATTTTTACATTACTGTGATGAGTCGGTTTAGTGTTGGGGTAGAGGAAGACGTTAATAAAATACATTAAATGGGTAATTTAATAAAAAATATGAATAAAACTTGTTATAATTAGTGATTTTACATTAGTGTGAGGGTTGGAACAGGGGTAAACGTTAATAAACTACAATTTAATGAGTAATTTAATAAATAATATGAATAAATCTTGGTATAATTACTGTTTCTACATTACTTGTTGGTTGGGTTTAAGGTTGGGTAGGGGTAGATGTTAATAAAATTCATTTTAATGGGTAATTTAGTAAATAATATGAATCATACTCGCTATAATTACTGTTTTTACACTACTGTGATGGATCGATTTAGGGTTTAGAGTTATAGATGTTAATAAATTGCACTTTAATAGGTAATTTAATGAATAATAGCAGTATTACTCAGTATAATTACTGTTTTTATATTTCTGTGATGGTTGGGTTTAAGGGTAGACGTTAATAATATACAATTGAAAAGGTATTTTAATAAACAATATGAATAATACTTGGTAGAATTACTGGTTTTACATGTGAGGGTTGGGTAGACGCTAATAAAATACAATTTATGTGTAATCTAATTAATAATATCAATAATACTCAGTATAATTACTGTTTTTACATTAGTGTGGGGGTTGAGGTAGAGGTAGACATAAATAAAATACAATTTAATGGGTAATTTAATATATAATATGAATAAAACTTGTTGTAATTACTGTTTTTACATTACTGTGATGGTTGGGGTGGGGGTAGACATCAATAAAATACAATTTAATGGGTAGTTTAATATATAATATGAATAATACTTTGTATAATTACGGTTTTTACATTAGTGTGATGGCTGGGCTTTGGGTTGGGCTATAGGGACATTAATAAGTTACATTTATTGGATAATTTAATAAATAATATGAATAAATCTTGGTATAATTACTGTTTCTACATTACTTGATGGTTGGGTTTAGGGTTGGGTAGGGGTAGATGTTAATAAAATACAATTTAATGGATAGTTTAGTAAATAATATGAATCATACTCGCTATAATTACTGTTTTTACACTACTGTGATGGATAGATTTATGGTTTAGAGTTATGGTAGATGTTAATAAATTTCACTTTAATAGGTAATTTAATGAATAATAGCAGTATTACTCAGTATAATTACTGTGTTTATATTTCTGTGATGGTTGGGTTTAGGGGTAGACGTTAATAATATACAATTTAATAGGTATTTTAATAAACAATATGAATAATACTTGGTATAATTACTAGTTTTACATGTGAGGGTTGGGTAGACGCTAATAAAATACAATTTATGTGTAATCTAATTAATAATATCAGTAATACTCAGTATAATTACTGTTTTTACATTAGTGTGGGGGTTGAGGTAGAGGTAGACATCAATAAAATACAATTTAATGGGTAATTTAATATATAATATGAATAATACTTTGTATAATTACGGTTTTTACATTACTGTGATGGCTGGGCTTTGGGTTGGGCTATAGGGACGTTAATAAGTTACATTTATTGGATAATTTAATAAATAATATGAATAAATCTTGGTATAATTACTGTTTCTACATTACTTGATGGTTGGGTTTAGGGTTGGGGTAGGGGTAGATGTTAATAAAATACAATTTAATGGATAGTTTAGTAAATAATATGAATCATACTCGCTATAATTACTGTTTTTACACTACTGTGATGGATAGATTTAGGGTTTGGAGTTGGGGTAGATGTTAATAAATTGCAAATTAATAGATAATTTAAAGGATAATAGCAATAATACTTTCTGTGATGGTTGGGTTTAGGGGTAGACGTTAATAAAATACAATTTAATGGGCAATTTAATAAATATTATGAATAATATTCAGTATAATTACTGTTTTTCCACTATTGTGATGGTTGGTTTTTAGGGTAGTCATTGATAAAATATAACTAATGGTTAATTTAATAAATAATATAAATAATAGTCTGTATAAATGATGAGTTTACATTACTGTGAGGGTTGGGATAGGGGTAGATGTTAATATGTAATTTAATTACTAATATCAATAATACTCTGTATAATTACTGTTTTTATATTAGTGTTGGGGTTGGGGTAGGGGTAAACATTAATAAATTACAATTTAATGGGTAATTTAATATATAATATGAATAAATCTTGGTATAATTACTGTTTTAACATTACTGTGATGGTTGGGGTAGGGGTAGATGTTAATAAAATACAATTTAACGGGTAATTAAATATATACTGTAGTATGAATAATCCTCTGTATAATTACTGTTTTTACATTCCTGTAATGGTTGGTTTTAGGGTTAGACGTTAATAAAATACAATTATGGGGTAATTTAATAAATAATATGAATAAAACTGTATAATTACTGTTTTCCCATTACTGTGATGGATGGATTTTACATTACTGGATGGTTAGGTTTAGGGTTGGGCTAGGACTAGACATTAATAAAATACATTGTAATGAGTAATTTATAAATATTCTGAATAATATTCAGTATAATTACAGTTTTTCCACTACTGTGATGAATGGTTTTAAGGGTAGCCATTGATAAAATACAACTAATGGTTAATTTAATAAATAATATAAATAATACCCTGTATAACTACTGTTTTTACATTACTATGATGGCTGGGTTTAGGGTTGGGGTAAGGGTTTGTGTTATTAAATTACAATTCAATGCGTAATTTAGTAAATAATATGAATAATACTTGGTTTTACACTACTGTGATGGTTGGGTTTGTGGGTAGGCATTAATAAATTGCATTTAATGGGTAATT
This sequence comes from Danio aesculapii, assembly GCF_903798145.1. NCBI lineage: Eukaryota > Metazoa > Chordata > Actinopteri > Cypriniformes > Danionidae > Danio > Danio aesculapii. The sequence goes on from NC_079447.1 coordinate 51,654,385, forward strand.
TAACAAATAATATGAATAATACTCTGAATAATTACTGTATTTGCATTACTGTTATGGTTGGATTTAGGGTTTGGGTAGGGGTAGACGTTGATAAAATACAATAATAGGTCATTTAAGTATAAATATAACATTGTATTTCGAATGCAAGACACCGTCGTTTCTTTTTCCCCATTGTAGTCACTCTTCTAGATGCACGCTTTACTTGTGTGTTTTTCAAGCTTTGATTGTGCCTGGCAGTAATGACGCCTTTTCAGTGCCACACGAACAGGTAAATTATGAAGACTGAAGCAGGACGAAAAGAGACACTATTTATTATTAACAACTTATTATTATGTGTTATTAGGGAAAAAAGAGAAAGGTTGTCCTTTAAAAAGCATGATGAATGCAAGAGTGTGCAGGAGTGATGAGCTGAAAATGCTAATTATTTTATTTTCAGGCTTTACTTTATAAAATGGATCATTTCAGCCAGTTAGGGTTAAACAAAAACTGGGTAAGTAAAGCATCACGGGATGTCGATCTCTGCTCTGTCGACTTTTGATGTTGAAAATTCAACTCGACAGTTTAACAAAGTAAATTTTAGTGACATTTTAGTAGTTTTAAATAATATAATGTATAAGAAATAGCTAATATATAGAGAAATAAGGCTGTAAAATAACAGAAAATGTGCTGGCAGTTTATTACAAAATATCAACCCAGACAATATTTCACTTTACACCAGGGGTCAGGAACATTTTTTCAGCAAAGAGCCATTTCAGATTTTTTTTATCCAATGCATTTTTTAAAGAGCCATATGGGGTGTGTGTATATAACAAAACCTTTATTTATTTATTTATTTATTTATTTATTTATTTATTTATTTATTTATTAACAAAAGCTTTATTTATGTCCATGCACGACTCAAAAATAAACAAATATGACGCATCATAATGTATAAAGAAAGGACAATTTACAGATTATTTTTTCTTTTTGCCATCGTCACTCATGAATGTTTGAATTTACGTGTGTTGGGTTACAATAGAAACGTCAATTACCATAGAAATGTAAGAAATATAACTTGCCCTTTATTGTTGTTGCGATTCAAGTTAAACCACAGCACCACATGTGCGCATTGGTGGAAACGTCCTTTCATTGTAAACCGAGTTCTTATTCATTTGTAGAAAATACAATATAAAGGGAGATGTAATTGTATTTTCAATAGGAAACTGATTTCACTGAAAAAAGTGTTGCATGCAGAACTGTTGCAAACTATTTATTTTTTTTAAAATTTAAACAAACAAATTCAATTTAATAATGTTCAACTTAATTTGTTTGTTTAAATTCAGCCCAAATAAATTGTTTACAACCACTCAACGTAAAAAAAATTGAGTAAATCCAAAGAATCTTCTTTGAATCATTTTTTCAGTGTAGTAACAGTTCTATTTTTAAACAGATCTGAAATACTATTGAAGAGAGACAGCTAGAGAGCCACATATTTTTGGTCAAAGAGCCACATGTTGCATGCAAAACTGTTGCAAACAATTTATTTGTGTTGAATTTAAACAAACAAATTAAATTGAGCAATCTTCAACTTAATTTGTTTGTTTCAATTCAGCCCAAATAAATTGTTTACAACCACTTAATGTAAAAAAATTGAGTAAATCCAAGGAATCTTCTTCTGAATATTTTTTTCAGTGCTCCCGAGCCATAGGTTCCCTACTCCTGCTTTACACTATTACAATTGATCATTAAAGTCACTTCTTTTTTTCAAGGTTAAACATTGTTGGAAGAAAGCTCAAAGTAATGGAACTAAAAACTAAGAAGAAAATACCATCTAAACTGTTTCCCTAAAAACAATGGGTTTCCCCACTGAAAAAAGTGTTGCATGCAAAACTTTTGCAAACAATTTATTTGTGTTGAATTTAAACAAACAAATTAAACTGAGTAATGTTCAACTTAATTTGTTTGTTTAAATTCAGCTTAAATCAATTGTTTACAACCACTCAACGTAAAAAAATTGAGTAAATCCAAGCAATCATCTTCGAATAATTTTTTTCAGTGCTAGATACGCCTCCCGCCTTCAGTTTTTAGGACTTTCTTCCAGTATTTCATGCATCATGAACAGTAAGCTGCTCTGTCCGTCACAGACGCTGATTCATGTTCCCACCACTGACTTTTTCTGATACAACCATAATCCACACACAAGATTAAATCAGATGCACAAGAATATTGAATGTTTGCCCTTGTGTTTTTCGGCTATTCCCCTGTGCTGGCAGTATATTATGCCTGTTCTTATATCATATATATACTTATATCTGTGCTCCATCTCTGTTTACACAACACCAGACAATCACTGCAAATGCAGTTTGTGTGCAAGACCAAGTAGAATTGAAAAACGAAAATAATACATGAAAATACGTGTCTTCAGTCCTAACTTGCAGTTATTACCCATCAGGCACACAATGTCATTCATACATTGCTTCATTCTGATTCACTTTCCTTGGGCTTGGTCTATATTTCAAAAGACGCCACAGCTGAATGAACCGCCAACTATTCCAGCATATGTTTTACGCAGCGGATGCCCTTCCAGCCACAACCCAGTATTGGGAAACAAACATGGACACTCGTTCACACACACACTCACACACTACGGCCAATTAAATGTATCCAATTCCCCTATAGCGCATGCGTTTTGACTGTGGGGGAAACCGGAGCACCCGGAGGAAACCCACGCCAACATGGGGAGAACATGCAAACTCCAGACAGAAACACCAACTGGCCCAGCCGGGACTCGAATCAGCGACCTTCTTTCTAACCACTGAGCCACCGTGCTGCCCTACACTATAACATTTACAATATGACTACACTTTTTTAATATACACATGTGGGATGCCCTACTGCTTTAATTGAGGAGAAAAAGCAGATTAGTTATGGTGTTGCACAGGGTGTGGTGGGACTCAGCTTAAACAAAGACATCAACAGAACATCTTAAACCTGCAGCGGCTTGAATCGAGGAATGCTGATCGTCCTGAAAATCGCACACCAGCACTAAATCTTTTAATAATACAAAGCAAACGGTGTTCCCTGATGTCCTGCTGTTTGATATCGGGCATAGCGCCTGAGAAAAAAAGCCATATCTGCTGTCACATACACCAAACCCACCTTTCAAGTTATTGAAATCGTCCTGGATGTGGTTTGTTTGAATACGCTGAGAAATAAAGGGTGGTGTTTTAATAGCTTCAGCCTCCGCTTTATTCATCTGACAGGGATTTCGCCAATTTAAAGGGATAGTTCACGCAAAACTACAACTTCTGTCATTATTTGATCACCCTTCTCTGAGTGTTTTTGAGTTGTTATACACACAAGAAGGTATTTTGAAGAAAACTGGAAGCTGTTCACATTGACTTCCAGTGGGTGTGATTTTTGTAGAGTAAGATGTTGATCCTGGATTAACATTACAGTGGAGAAAACAAGTATTGAACACTGTTTCTATTTCTAAAGGTGCCGTTGACTTGAAATTTTCACCAGATGTTGGTAACAACCAAAGAAATCTGTATATGCAAAAGAAAACAAATCTAATTAGTTAACAAATGAAGTTATGAGTAATACATTGAAATGACCCAGGGAAAAAGGATTGAACACACGAGGGACATTCCACCAGAAACGTACATTTTCACTTGTTACAGGGCCTGACTTATGCTTGTCATCCTCATGTAAAAACAAGCACAATTCAATGACTGAACGCATCCTTGATCACTGTTAGCTTCTTCTCCATCAAATGATGTCACTTCTGAGTCAGCCTTGATTGTGTAATGCACGCATTTTATGTTAAATCTAATGCAAATGTGAAGGGACTGACAGAAACGCGGGGACAATTGTAAATTTATTTATATTATATATATTTATTTGTAGAATTTATTCATAATTTCATGTTTTTAATCAATTGATGTGAACGATAACAACTTAAACTTGCTATTTCTGAAGTTTTTAATTCTAAATAACAGTTTTTAGCATTACAATACTATTAAAGCTGTAGGTTCGATTGGGCTGAGGACAATGAAATGGGCAGTTCCTTTTCAAAAGGTCCATTTCGTACCTTAAGGGTCCTTAATGGTACCTAAAAGGTACTTTGTAGGTAAATTTGGGCACTAATATCCACCTTTGAGGTACCACTGTGGACTCTATGGGTACAAATATGTATCTTTTGAAAAGGTACTGCCCCAGTGACAGCTCCCTTACCTCCATTCCTGAGATTGTACATGACAGTCCAATGTTGTGTTTTATGAATATTTGCACCTACCCCAACCATAAACCCAACCTCACAGTACCCTAATGTGGTTTATTAATGTCCACCTACACCATCTAAACCCAGCCTACTTGCGGTGTAATCCCTCCCACTTGCAGTCTCCGGGCTGCAGTGATACCTACTTGGAGTAAACAGTGAGTAAATGATCATTTTTGGGGTGAACTGTCCCTTTAAGAGAATATCAGGGACCGCCTGTTCTCTGAGTGAATGAGCAGAAGTCCTCACAGGCTGACATTTATGTTATGCTGACATTTTTTTTTTCATCTGTGCAGGTCATAGGCATCGCGATGGATGTTTTCACTGACGTAGACATCTTTAAAGAAGTGGTAGATGCCTCTATCAGGGGAGTTCCTGTCTACATTCTCCTCGATCACAATCACTTCAAGAGCTTTCTGTCCATGATTGAAAAACAGGACGTCCAGATACAAAAACTCAGGGTAAGTGTGCATGCTAGGATGAATATTAAAGCACACATGAAATCAAAACTATTTTGTTCGCTCACATTGCTTGTTTTGTGGTGAACTACTCATCTGTGCATATCGTTAAGAAAGAAACAAGAGTTTGCTCTAGTAATCTGTAATTGAAATCTGAAAATGCACTTCCTGTTTGTTTTCAGTTAAATTCTCAGATTAGGTCTGTCTGAGGTATTGGGCGTGGCTAACATACTTAACCACGCCCCCAAGCTGTCAGTTCAGACTAGAACAAACAGAAATGGTGAGGAGGAGGAGTCAGTTAGGTTGTAATAACTCTCCCCAAACCCTTTTCCCCATCTTTCTGAAAGAAACACCTACTTTACTACGTCCAATCAGCTCACAGTAGAAAAAACAAGCCACACCCACTGTTTTCTCATTTAATATTCCGTTTCTCTAGGAATTGCATCACAAAATGGAAATAAAAATGGTTGCAGCTTCCGGTTCATGTGGACTGAAACTGAAAACTGATAATATAATCTTCTCAACACTCACTTGTCACAAACCTGTTTGAGTTCCTTTCTTCTCCAGAACACAAAATAAGATATTTAAAAAAATGTTGGCAAGCTGTAACTATTGACTTATTTGTTTTTACCAACTATGGAAGACAATTGTTAGAGATTTCCAACATTTTGCACAATATCTTCTTACAGAAAAGGGAAAAGCCACTTGAGGAAGAATAAATAGTGAGTAAATGTATTTTTTGGGTGAACTATCCCTCACAAGTCCCCTTCAAGTCATCACATCAGAATCAAAATGCCCCCCCAAAAACTTGAATAATTCAGATTTAATTAAAATATTTCTGAAAGTCTAGTCTGCTCACAAAAGTTTGGTTTATTTGATCAAATCCAATTTGAGTCAGATTTACCATATTTTCAAATAGAAGTTATTCCTGTGTTGCATTCATTCGTTTTCTTTTCAGTTTAATCCCTTTATTAATCCGGGTTCACCACAGCGGAATGAACCGCCAACTTATCCAGCATATGTTTTACACAGCGGATGCCCTTCCAGCTGCAACCCATCACTGGGAAACACCCATACACACTCATACACTATGGGCAATTTAGCCTACCCAATTCACCTGCACTGCATGTGTTTGGACTGTGGGGGAAACCGGAGCAACTTTGGAGCACCTCCAAATGCAAAATTTTACAATCTTTAATGTATTGTCAGTCAAATCTTTAGCATAAATTAGATTTCAATCAATCAATCAATCAATCAATCAATCAATCAATCAATCATTTTATTTTTCGGCTTAGTCCCTTGATTAATCTGGGGTTGCCACAGCAGAATGAACCGCCAACTTATCCAGCATATGTTTTACGCAATGTATCACTACGCTGCAACCTATCACTGGGAAACACCCATACACACTCATACACTATGGACAATTTAGCCTACCCAATTCACCTGTCCTGCATGTGTTTGGACTGTGGGGCAAACAGGAGCAACTTTGGAGCACCTCCAAATGCAAAATGTTACAATATTTAATGTATTGTCAGTCAAATCTTTAGCATAAATTTCAATCAATCAATCAATCAATCAATAATAATAATAATAATAATAATAATAATAATAATAATAATAATAATAATAGGATGATGATGATGATGATGATTGTAATTTATTTTATTTATTTTTTTGACAGGGTCACATGTGAAGTTCTTTGCAGAAAATAAATAAATAAATAAAGTCATTCATTCATCAATTAATAATTAATTAATTTATTAATTATTAAGAATACATGAGGCAACATGGTGGCGCAGTGGGTAGCGCTGTCACCTCACAACAAGAAGGTCGCTGGTTCGAGCCTCGGCTGGGTCAGTTGGCGTTTCTGTGTGGAGTTTGCATGTTCTCCCCATGTTGGCGTGGGTTTCCTCCGGGTGCTTTGGTTTCCCACACAGTCCAAAGACATGCGCTATAGGGGAATTGAATAAGCTAAATTGTCTGTAGTGTATGTGTGTGAATGAGTGTGTATGGATGTTTCCCAGTGATGGGTTGCAGCTGGAAGGGCATCCGCTGCGTAAAACATTTGCCGGATAAGTTGGTGGTTCATTCCGCTGTGGAGACCCTGAATTAATAAAGGGACTAAGCTGAAAAGAAAATGAATGAATGAATAAGAATACATGAATAAATAAATACAAATAAATGAATACAAAAAATAGAAAAATATATATATACAAATATTAAATAAATATAAAAAATTATTAATATATAAAAATAGAAATAAATAACTAAATCAAATAAAAATTTCAGCTGTATGGTGACACCAAGGAGTTAACAGACATAAAACAATGTCGGTAAAAATAAGTCCTGATAGAAAGGTGTGGTGAGAAGAAAAATCATAATTGCAGCTGTTTTTAAGATAATAGTTGATTCCCTGCGGGCAGAAGAGGGAGGGACGGCCTTTCAGTTCACTTCTTTAAACGTCTCATCGACGATACATGAATACCTCCATGCGTCGTAATTCTCGACAAGCATTTACACGAAATCGATCAAGCAGAAACTATTTTATCACTTTCTTTGAGTGTTTCTGTAGAGGTTTCTCAAAAGAACGACTTGCTTTTCCTGTGCTTTATGATCCCGAACAAAGAAATAAACGTGCTGAGAGTGGAGCGCTCTGTAAAAGTAACGAGAGTAGCAGCATGACGGATCTGCAGACTGTTTCTGACATTTTGTTTTTCTGGTTGTGCTTTCTGTCAATCATGTTTTTTTGGAAACTGACAACAGCTCCAGCCGTCAGCCAATATATATATATATATATATATATATATATATATATATATATATATATATATATATATATATATATATATATATAATGCAGATAAATGAGGAAATGTGGTCACACCCAGATAAATCACAGATAAATACATATTTAAAAATGAAATGTCTTTTGATACCCCTGACCGTTGGAATTCTAATCAATATGGTCACAAAACTATTGTCAAATGTTGCATAGATATTTTAGAGGACTAGTCAAAAATACATTATGAGTCAAAATTAACTATTTGATTTGATTTGATTTTATTTAACGGCAAAAATCATTAGAATATTCTGTACAGATTGAGCTTTATGAGAATATTTTGTAAATTCATTCAATTTCCTTCGGCTTAGGCCTTTATTTATCAGGGGTTGCCACGGCGGAATGAACCGCCAACTATTCCCGCATATGTTTTACACAGTGGATGCCCTTCCAGCTGCAACCCAGTACACTGAAAAAAATTATTCAAAGATGATTCCTTGGATTTACTCAATTTTTTTTACATTAAGTGGTTGTAAACAATTTATTTGGGCTGAATTTAAACAAACAAATTGAGTTGAACATTACTAAACTTAATTTGTTTGTTTAAATTCAACACAAATAAATTGTTTGCAACAGTTTTGCATGCAACACTTTTTTCAGTGCACTGGGAAACACCCAGTGCTTAATTTGTAAACTGCAAGGTCCCGGAACAGATCAGGGTAATGGATCCGGCATGTTACCAGAGGAGGGAGAGGTGTCGGACAAATTGAAAAACGGGGGGGGGGGTGATAGGGGGATGGTGGGTATCGCGGGCGAAAGTGAAAAGCGTAGGTGGGGGGGGGGGGGTATCACAGATGAAAGTGAAGAGCGTGGAGGGGGGTGGTTGTCGCGGACGAAAGTGAAGATGGTTTTGGAGTCACAGAAGAAAGTGAAGAGTCGTGTGAGGAGGGAGATCCGTAAAATGAGGTGTCAGATCTGATTTCAGAGGTGCCTGTTTCGGATCTGGCTTGTTCCGGCACAAATTAAGCCCTGGAAACAGCCATACACACTCATTTACACACACACACACACTCATACACTACTGCCAATTTAGCTCACCCAATTCCCCTATAGCGTGTGTCTTTGGACTGTGGGGGAAACCGGAGCACCCGGAGGAAACCCACAGGGAGAACATGCAAACTCCACACAGAAACATGCCAATTGTATGTAATTATGCATCAGTAGGAACTTGCACCTTTTTCTAAAGTTGCTTTGGAAGGATGCTTATTTGAAAAGTGTTACACAAATAAATTGCAGTTGAAATTTAATTTAATTGAATGCATGAACCTCAATTTCAAAACAGTTAAGACTTATGTTGACTTTAAACATGATTTTACTTTATCTATTGGGAATTCATTAGACGAAAGTCAATCTTACACACTGTAATGAAACTTGGAACCCATTGACAGGTTTATTGTTTGTTTGCATTATTTTGCAACTTCCTGCCACACAACATAATTAAATTAAAGCCTAAAACATATTTGCTGCATTAGGGAAAATAAAGAGGTAACAGTTGTGATTTTCTGTAAAATAATGTGAAATGTTTCATGAAATTCTACTTGTTTACATTTTGATTATGAACGTTATGAAGACAAATGTGTATTTTATTTATGTACGGTGAGACTAAATAAATAAAATATTTCAGGATATTTTGTATTTGCTTGCTTGCGTTCTGAAATGTTTGTAAGTATTTTCCTCTCTTGACTGTAGAATATGAGGATACGGACAGTGAAAGGCCAGGAATACTGCTGCAAATCTGGGGTGAAGTTTCATGGGGCGATGGAACAGAAATTTCTTCTTCTTGACTGCCAAAAAGTGTTTTTTGGATCATACAGGTGAGGCCTCCACCACATATTGTTGAAGCTACATTGTAATTTATAAAAGTTTAAATAAATAAATGCATAAGTGAAATAAATAAAATAATAATAATAATAATAATTACACAACTAATTAAAATAAAATTACAGAAATAAAATAAAATAAAATAAAATGAATGAATGAATGAAGGAACTAATGAATCAATCAATAAATAAATGAAATACATAAGTTATAAATAAATAAATAAATAAATAAAATAATAAAATAATTAATTAATTAAATTTATATAAAAAATAAATAAAATAAAATAAAATAAAATAAAATAAAATAAAATAAAATAAAATAAAATAAAATAAAAAATAAATAAAATAAAACAGAATGAATAAATGAATGAATGAATAAATAAATAAATAAATAAAAATACATAAGTTGAATAAATAAAAAACTAAATAATAAAATTCCATAATTAAATAAAATAAATATAATTATTAAATAAAATAAAATAAAATAAAAAAGAATAAAATAAAATAAAACAGAATGAATAAATAAATAAATAAAAATACATAAGTTGAATAAATAAAAAACTAAAAAATAAAATTACATAACTAAATAAAATAAATAAATAAATAAATAAATAAATAAAATAAAACAGAATGAATAAATAAATGAATAAATAAATAAATAAATAAAAATACATAAGTTGAATAAATAAAAAACTAAAAAATAAAATTACATAACTAAATAAAATAAATAAATGAATGAATAAATAAATAAATAAATAAAAATACATAAGTTGAATAATTAAAAAACAAAAAAATGTTATTAAATAACTAAATAAAAGAAAATAAAATGAATAAAATAAAAATTTAATTAAATAAAATGAATAAAAGAGCAAATAAATGAATAAATAAGTAAATAAATAAATGAATAAGTTAAATAAATAAAAAATTAATTAATTAATTAAATTATGTTACTAAATAAAATAAATTATATGAATAAAATAAATGAATGAATGAATGAATGAATGCATGAATCAATAAATAAACATACATAAGTTAAATAAATAAAAAATAATAATACAATTACATAACTAAATAAAACAAAAACATAATAAAATAAATTACATGAAATAAAACAAAATAAAATGAATGAATGAATAAATGAATGAATAAATAAATATACATAATTCAAATAAATAAATAAAATAAATGAATAAAAAATCTAAATAAAACAAAATAAATAGAATGAATGAATGAATTATGAAATTGAATAATTTGACAGATAGACTATCATGTAGAAAACTATTTGGGCACTGTTATTCATTTCTTTTCTTCATTAACTTTATTTATTTAACTTTATTTATTTAATTTATTGATTTATTCAATTCAAACAGGTGCTATGGAAGAATAATTACTGTTTTAGTTCATCATATTGCCTTCAGAAGTATTTTACCAACATTTGACAGTCTGAAAATTCATTATCTACAGTATGTCTGTCTTAACCTAAAACTATTTGTTTTGCAAACTCTTTTGTAAAATGAATGGCAAATAAATTGATATAATGACATAGTCCTGAAGCAGGAGTTCTCAAACTCAGTCCTTAAGGGCCGGAGTTCTGCAAAGTTTAGCTCCAACCCCAAACAGACACACCTGGGCTAGCTAATCAGGCTTTCTAGAAACATCCTTGCAGGTGTGTTGAGGCAAGTTGGAGCTAAAATCTGTAGGACATCGGCCCTACAGGACCGAGTTTGAGAACCCCTGTCCTAAAGCATTCATACATTTTTAAATGAGGGTAAAGCGTCCAAATACCTCTTGGTTCCACTTTATATCCACAAACATTTATCATGTACGTCAACAAACACTGCACACATTGGCAGCTTTCAAGAAGCACTTTTAAATGATTGCAGTCATTTTAACCTTACCCAAGATAAACTGCATCCCAAGGTATTTGTTTTGCTTTAAAAAGACACACACAAATCTTTCTTAAAAAATAATAAGGACTCGCAAAATCCTCGAGGGACTTTTTATTTTATTTTATTTTTATTATTTTATTTTTATTATTTATTTATTTATTTTATTTATTTTTATTATTATTTTTTTATTTTTTATTTTATTTTATTTTATTTTAAAAAATTATTTATTTATTTGTTTATTTATTTATTTATTTAATTTTATTTAATTTTATTTTATTTTAAACTTCATTTCATGCACGTGCCAGGGAAGAGTAACCCTTATTTTAGTTCATCATATTACCTATAGAAGTTTTTTAGTGACGTTTGACAGTCTGTAAGTGATTGCATATGCAACATATCTAATGCCTAAAACTATTTATTTGTAAAGATCTTAGTAAAACGAATGGCACTTGCTTTAATATATTTATATAATCTTAAACCTTTTAATAGATTTCTCAATGAGGGCAAAGTGTTGTGCCACTTCATATGAAGAATCCACAAACATTCATCACGTACAGTAGACATCAAAATGATTCGCCCTCCTGTGAATTTTTTTAATCGAATATTTCCCAAATGATGTTGAACAGATTCAGGAATTTTTCACAGTATTTCCTATAATATTTTTTCTTCTAGAGAAAGTCTTATTTGTTTTATTTCAGCTAGAATAAAAGCAATTCTTAATTTTTTAAACCATTTTAAGGTCAATATTATTAACCCCCTTAAAAAATATTTGTTTTGGGATGTCTACAGAACAAACTATTATGTTTAGAAATGTGTTGAAGATCTTCTCTCCGTCAAACAGAAAATGGGGAAAACATATCCAGGGGGGCTAATAATTCAGACTTCAACTGTACGTCAAAAAACACTGCGCAAATTCAAGCAGCATCTTTCAAGCAGCATTTTAAAAGATTAAACATTACCCAAGATAAACTGCATTAGGACTGAATTTAACATCTTCATTCCTTGTTCTTCAGTTTCATGTGGTCCTACGAGAAGATCAACCTCAGCATGGTTCAGGTCATAACAGGCCAATTAGTAGAGACCTACGACGAGGAATTTCGGACTTTGTTCGCTCGATCCACAATCCCAGAGCCGTTTGCTGTTATAAACCAAGCTGATATAAGGCCCAATGGCAAAATGGATGGTTATGCGATCAATTCCAGCAACCCCTTCGAAAGGAATGATCATTTGCGACACACACTTGATGCCGTTTACAGACAAACCTGTGAACGGAGATCAGGATTTTCAACACTGAGAGAAGTTGAAGAAAGGCCACTTATTACACCACACGCTCGACTGCTTCAAGACACGTCTGAGTTTTACAAAAGACACAGCTACGCCGGAGAACGCCAAGAGCCTGTATATCAGCATAAAGTCTCCAAATTTGGCTCCAGCAACTGGAACATTGCCGCAGAAAGCAACCGCTATGGTGGATACGTCAACAATGCGGACAATCAGTATGAAAGCTACATCGTAAATCCAATGTTCAGAAGCTCAAACATGCGTCAGTCATATCACGGGCATGACAAACAAATCCTCAACATGAGGCAAAACCTGCCTAGTTTGGCAAACACCTCCAAATCTTTCCTTCGGACATGGAGGATAGAGTCGTACCTCAATAACAACAATGATGCACCCTACGGAGAGAACTACGATTATCTGGACCAATACGAGGAGAATAAAATGGCTCCTCCGCAACACTCTCGCATCAGGTCATCCATGGTTTTTACATCCACCATACCAGAACAACCGGAGACCAACAGCTACTCCAATAACTCCATGTCCTCCAGTTATGATCCGGCGCAAATTCAGTCAAACGCTCAGAGGATGTATTCATCAACGCAGTGGAATCAGGCAGACATGCTAAAAAGGCGCAGTTTACAGATTTTGGAAAACTCCGGGATTAATATGACCTACAATTCTGGGAGAGATGCAATATATGCGAGTTTAAACCGAGCCAAAAGTAGATTCGCAATCCAAGAGCAAGATGATCGTTATAAAAGGCACAGTTTGGCTGAACCTAGATGCAATACGTATAACAGCGACATAAACGAGACCTCTGGGTACATGTACGCTTCTTTACCGAGAAGGCAACGAAGTTGTATTACACCGACAATTGAGAATCCGAGAATTCTGCCAAATTTCAAAGAGGACCAGAGATCAGTTTCGCATCAAGATTTCAACAAGGCAGATGAGAGTGCAACTACCTCGAGAAACACGTGGCAGGAGCCTCCAGTGAGAACTGTGTCAGCTTCGCTTCTGGACACGGAGGAAAGTCAACCTTCAAAGCCCAACAGCACGTCATCCCAGCACTTCTTCAAAAAGAGCAGCAAGAAAATCAAATCCCTTCTAAACATCCCGCAAAAGAGCGACAGCTCGAGCAAGGGAAAGAACTCGGAGAGTCTCAAAATGGGAAGCAGCACTGATACGATTCTCTCGGATTGCGATGAGAAGAAACGACATGCTAGCACTGCCAATTCCAACAAATCCGTGGAGAGCGGCAAACTGAGACGAGCTAATGGGAAGATTGAGAATCACTCTAGTGGCCTGGCGGGAGAGAAATCTACTCCTCGGTTTAGTACTGAAGAGCTTCATCCGCCTGTGAATGCGGAGGCTTCCGAAACGCAGAAACAATCCTCGGTTGTTGCTCCTAATGAGAAGAAAGACTCAACAATAACAAGGCTGGATCTGTTGCCAAAGCAGCAAGCACCAGCAAACAGGCTGTACAGCAGGTTTGAGCCACTTTGTTCATTTGAACCCCGGCATCCAACAGCAGGCCAACCTTCATACATGTCTGCGCAGAGCCACGCCAGCGAGAAAACCAGGAATTCTGTCTTCTTAAGGAGACCGATGAATGAGCACAACAGTTATATGAACCAGCAGACACAGGGACATGACAACAGATTTGGACGTTTCATTCAAAGGGTTGGGAATTTGATACACAAGAACAAGTACTGAATTAAGCATGTAAAGGATGTTGAGGGGAACAAATGGAATGATTATTATTAGACAGGTTTGTCATGCACTATCCTGCACCTTCCACTGGTCAGATTAAACATACTTTAAATACACTGGTGTGATTTTAAATGAAATTAGGCCAATTTGATACAAGAACAAGCACAGAAATGAGCATGTAAATGATGTTAAAGTTGAAGTGAACAAATGGAATTGCAAAAATAAAATTCACAATTAATTATTTTTAGACCTTAAGCCTCTTCAGAGTGCTGCTGAATACATTTTAATTCAACTTTCCTAAATTTTACATCCTGAAGAGCTGAAAACAGATAAGAGACTATTGCATTGACTTATCCCAGAGCTAATGGCTGTCCTATTTTCAAAATAGGAGTCCCACATGCATAGGCAATATAAAAGCTGTGCTAAATGTAGAAAATATGTGTAATTGTTGCAATCTCACTAGAAAACTTTGTGGCCAATCAAACGCTGCCTGAGGCATGCATATTAATCAACCCAGGCTCATTCTGAAAACGTACCTCCACGGGCGTTTCTGGAGACCGCGAAATACGTCGCGGCGGCACGCTTTTCTGCAGTTTTTGTTTTTGCGAATCCACCAGAGGTCGCCGTGTACGCTTTTCGAGATCTCAAATTTCCCTCGCGAGTGCCATTCACGCCTGTTGTTCTCGCGTAAACCCACCAGAGGCCGCTGTCGACTCACTTTTGGACAGACTTTCTGACTGACTGAGCGAACAATCGGCTGACCCACCCTCCCCATTCCCTAAACCCAACCAATTTTATCGATTGACCCGCTCACCCGCTTCCCTGAACCCAACCAACACGTTTCAAACGCAATCCAAAATAATAAAAGCCCTCATCTGACTCTTTTTACCACATCCTCACCCTGCTATTCACTAGTTTGTTTTATATTTTGGATTCAGTTTTTGTCTTACCTGCTTTCTGGAACCGCTCTTCACCGGACTCGAACCCCCGTCTTCGTGGTCAACTCCTCTCTGCATCTCAAATCCGCCGACGGACGTGGCGCGCTAACGGGCAAACTAGTTGCAGCCGGAATGCCGTCCATACGGAGGTAAGCGGTCAGCTGGTAAGCGCGAAAAGGAACGGCATCACACCGCCCCGTAGCGTTCGTTTAAAAAAATGAAATGCAGCCATACGTACCTCCGCCTACATAATTCGCTGTCTCCAGAAACGTCCGCAGGGCTACGTTTTCACAATGAGCCTGTGTTGATATTAATTATGGCGTGAGGATCATAAGAGAATGTGTTTTGTTCCATTCATTCATTCATTTTCCTTTGGCTTAGTCCCTTATTCATCAGGGGTCGCCACAGCGGAATGAACCATTAACTATTCCGACATATGTTTTGTTCCAGTTGGCCTGTTTTTCACCATAATTGTACACTCACTGGATTTACATGAGAATGAGGAAACAATGGTCTTTGAGGCTCATGGTATGTCAGTAACATGTACTGAACTCTCAAACAACTATGCTTAAATCAGTTTCTCATTCTTTGGCACTTTTAATATCCACAAAAAATGACACACTTTGGCTTTGACAATGAAAAAACGCAATGTTTACTTGAACACATCAGTGCTTATGTTTGCCAGCGTTGAAGGACAATGCTGCAAGTGCTATTTTGTACACTGTTACTATTTTGTACTAATCATATTTGTACATTTATAAGGATGTCTTGAATGGGAATATGCTGTTTTTATGTTTGTGTCACTTGAGTAATTGCTGTCGTGACATTTTACCTGAGGTTGACACCTCTAATTTGGTCTGATTAAAAGCTGTAGCAAACATCCATTCAAGCTTTAATTGCAGATCAATCTGTGCAAACACTTTCCCACAATTACTGTTGTCGTAAAGTTGACATTGAACTGCTGGAACGAACGCAAGATAAATACTCACTGGTTTGTGGCTAATTGGTGCTTAGGTGTCTTTAACAGTGACTGACAGATACTGGCTTTACACAATATATAGGTCATGATGTTGCTTGATTAAATTGTGTTACAGCTACATTAAAACATCTGTATTTCAGAATAAAAAAAAGTGAATTAATTTCACAAGGTGCATATTTACAGTACATTATTGTGGATTTGAGAAACATCATCAAAATGCTATCTTCTTGCTATTGCAGCTTCTTTTTTGTATGTTTTTTTTTTTGCTCAAGTACAATCACTGTTGCTTTTAACCAAACAGGGTATATAAATAAATGAACGGCCTTGAAATACATTTGAGTTGAAACTATTGTATGATGAAAGAGGCAATTAAGTGTTAATTAAGTGCTATATTTAAAGTATAAAGTGTGTAAAGTGTTCCTGGACTTTACACTGACACTTATCAAGTGTAAATGTCACAAAACACAGTATTTCAATGTGATTTTACTGAATTTTGTGCTAAAAGGTTAATATTTTGTCCACATTTAGCAGTTGGGAGTTAGAACTGTTTCAACAATTAACAATATACACTGTAAACAATATCTGTTGATTGTATTTAGTGATTCACAAGTGTTTATTTGCATTTGCGAATTGCATCATGGGATGTTTATCTCTGCTCTGTCGACTTTGGATGTTGAAAATTCAACCCTACAGTTTAACAAAGTGACTTTATTGACATTGTAATTAATTATGAATACTAAAATTACTCTAATTGAGTAGCTTTTCCTCAGGAATTGTAATTTACTATGTAGTTTTATAAATGTGTACTTTTACTTTTGCCTTGAGTACATTTTTAGTGCTGTATCGGTACTTTTACTTTACTACTTTCCTTCAATCTGCGGTCACTACTTTATTTTTTCCTGTCTGTGGGGATTAGAAGAATCAGTCCTGTGACTCCCGTCCAATCAAATCACACATAGAAGATAAATCGCATCATACTGAACTACCTCAAGACATGGGCGATTTATAATTGCAGCAAACAGTTTGGAAACATTAAAAGTGTCCAAGAAGACGTCCAAAATCTTTACACGCATTGACCCAGAGACTGTTTAGATGCATGTCACTGATGAGACGATAATGGATGTTTACTGTATGATGGTCGAAATGGCCTTAAATACCCAGCAGGGACAAGACGTCTTCATGACGTTAGATTGTTGTTGTACCCTAACGTCAAGGGAACATTATGTGCATTCTGTTTAAAAATGAAAATCAGGTTGACGTCAGAACTCAACCTCAACCTATCAATGTTCAACGTCCAACCTAAAACTAACCAAATATCAACGTCTAATGATGTCACAGCTTGACGTTGTGTGGACGTTACCACTATAAAGTCTATCAAGTCCTCGATTTTGGTTGCCATACCTGATGAATAAATGTCAGTATTTGACGTCAATATTGGTTTAAGATGTTCTAACAACCTAAAATCAACCAAATATCAACGTCATTTGACGTCATTATTGGACATCAAAATAACATTGTCCTTAGAAGCTGGCTAGACATTGAATTTTAGTCACCTGACATCACAACCTAAATCTAACCTAATATTAACTGCTGGGCAATAACTCCATGCACTACAGAATGTTACGTTTACACACACATGCACAAATTACATGTAAATGCATCAGCTTTTTACAGCGTAATACTCACTACTCATGAGTACTTTTGAAAGGGAAACTTCACACAGAAATGCCAACTGGCCTAGCTGGGATTCGGACCAGCGACCTTCTTGCTGTGAGGCGACAGTGCTAACCACTGAGCCACCGTGTTACCTTGTCAAGATATTACAATACATAATTACAATACACAATCCATAAACAATGCAACAGGATGTATAAACATCAGACTGGTCTCCATGCGATAAGACTCCATATGAACACCACTGGGATTCTGGGATTGCCTACAGCACTAAGCCTGCAGCAGAATCACATATAGAGGCGTATCGCAAGGGCACTCCAGTCGTGTGATAACGCTCATACATAATTCAATACTCGTGCAGTCTCGTGAGACTGGTTAGATTGGCTTCACATGGGCCACTATTAATTACTGAATGACTTTTTAATTTAATTTTATTTCATTCATTCATTTTCCTTTGGCTAAGTCTCTGATTTATCACAGGTCGCCACAACGGAATGAACCGCCAACTATTCCAGCATATGTTTTACACTACAGATGCCCTTACAGCTGCAACCCAGTACTGGAAAACACTCATTCACACTCATTTTCACACACACACTCACAAACTACAGCCAATTAAGTTAATCAGTTCCCCTGTAGCGCATGTATTTGGACTGTGGGGGAAACCAGAGCACCCGGAGGAAACCCACGCCAACACGGGTAGAACATGCAAACTCCACACAGAAATGCCAACTGGCCCAGCCGGGACTCGAACCAGCGACCTTCTTGCTTCTTAAACTTTAACATATAACTCTAATATGGCTATTTCTCACTGTTGAATTGAACTAACATTTACTAACTAGACTTTATGGTAAAGTGTTACCTATTGTACTTTATTTTCCTTTTAAAATTTAAATTGTTTAAATAATTGTTTGCCCCCAACATGTATATACAATAAAGCAATGCACCAAGTACGTTTTGCTTATAATAGGCAAGGCAAGTTTATTTATATAGCACATTTCATACACAGTGACAATTCAAAGTGCTTTACATAAACAGGAATAAAAGAAACAAGTATAAGAGAAATAAAAACAAATAATATAATTAGATAAAATATGTAATAAAAGAATGAAAAAGAAGAGAAAAACATAACAGTGCGATCTGTCGGACGTAGCAGTGCTCATTCAGTAAAGGCACAGCTAAACAGATGTGTTTTCAGTCTTGATTTGAATGTGTCTAATGTTCAACCCAGGCTCATTCTGAGAACGTAGTCCCGGGGACGTTTCTGGAGACCGCGAAATACGTAGCCGGGGGTACGTACGGCTGCATTTCATTTTTTTAAGCGAACGCTGCGGGGCGGTGTGACGCCGTTCCTTTCGTCGCTTGCCGGCCGGCCAGCTGGCCGCTCGCCTCCGTGTGGAGGGCTTTCCCGCTGCAACCAGTTTGTCCGGTTAGCTCTTCGTATACTCTGGCGGACTCGAGGCGCAGAGAGGGGCTGACGACGACAACGACCTGGTTCGAGTCCGGGGAAGAGCGGTTCCAGAAATCAGGTAAGAAAACAAAAACAAAATTTAAAAAATGAAGCGAACAAGTTCGTCACAGGGTGAGAATGTGGTCAAAATCCAAAAACGTGGTAAAAATCAGACGAGGGCTTTTCTTTTTCTGGACGGCTTTTGTGAATTGTCATTGGTTGGGTTTAGGGACGGAAGAGGGTGGGTCAGCCGATTGGCCGGTCGCACGGTCAATCATTCTGTCATCCAGGCAGACAGGCGGAAGGTCGTTCGACAGCGGCCTCTAGCGGGTTTACGCGAGAACGGCGTGGGAAAAAGTGCATACAGCGGCCTCTCGTGGACTCGCGAAAACCAAAAACTACAAAAATACGTACCTCCCTGGACGTATTCCGCGGTCTCCAGAAACGTCCCCGGGACTACGTTCTCAGAATGAGCCTGGGTTCCTAATGTTGGAGCACATCTGATCATTTCTGGAAGCTGATTCCAGCAATAATAAACCTGTTAAACTAATTATTTTAGCAGCTTAGATCAATATCATGATAATAATAAAAGTATTAGCAATTAATCCCTATAACAAAGTTTGAGTACCACTTTAGTTTGAGTACCAACTCCTCCTATTAACTACACTGTACAAACTAATTAGTTACTTTACATTAAAAAGTCAGTAAATCCGTTGTAACTTGTAACGATTACGTTAACTTCATTTGTATAACTATGCACATAATTCATTTACAGAATCATTTTAAGGCAACTCACTTTTTTAAAGGTGCAGTATGTAAATTTGTCACCCAGTGGTTGAACTAGGTATTGCACTCCTGGATCAAAACAAACGCAAGCGCAGGTTGCCAGATTGAGGACAGGAGCGAGTGATTTAAACCGTGCTGTAAATAAAAGCAACGGCACTCGATATAAGGAATATTCTCCATATTAAAAGGAGTTTTTGTCCCAACCAACACCTCGAATTGATATATTAGAAACGGCTTCTGTTTCTCAAAGCTGAACAACAGAAAACTGACAATGATCAGCTCAGGTACAGCTCATGTGCTTTATTCAGTGTTAAATGATAATAATGTGAGTTTGAAAGCCATTTTACATGACATTTCTTGCAATATTACTGAAAGCAGCAGCAGATAGTTCACCTCAGATCTGGAAAATACAATAATCTGTCTGAAATTGAACTTTAGAGCTAGAGAATCTGCATTGAATAATGTTAAAGAGGGTTAATATGTATTAATGAGAATATAAACCTTACCATGTCGCGAGTAGGATATTCCAACACAATCTCACGGCAATTCGTAACATTTTGATTTAGTGGCTAATTCGTACGATCTAATTCGTACAATATAGTACGATTTGCTCATCCCCCAATGACGGTTGGGTTTAGGGGTCGGGTTAGGTGCCACGCCTCCTTTTTAAAATCATACAATTTCGTACGACTGAACTCATTAGCCACTAAACTGACAAAACGTGAAATACTTACGTTTTCTCTTGAGATCAGGCTGGATATTCTGTGCTTCTGAATGTCTGTATTTAAATTTCTGTCGTGTTTTGTCTGGTGCAAACAGCCAAACTGCTCATCACTGCGTATCTCGTCACACAGTGTGTTGTTAGGACACGTGGTTACAATGTAATCTGCTCACCTAATGTTTACGCTCGTAATATTTATATTATTTGCTAATTAATAACCTCATGTGGAACTGAATCTGTCTCATTTCAGAGTCTGCTACTGTCCATCGGAGGTCGCATTTCGGTCATGGACGCATGATTTCAGAGCCTTTCTGAATGAACGAATGAATGAATGAATGAATGATAGAATGAATGAATGAATGAATGAATGAATGAATGAATGAATGAATGAATGAAATACGCTGTTTTCCACCAAGGCAACCCGGGGTGATGAAATATAAGTGGCTAAACTGGCATTGGGTGGGTTAAAATGACCAAAACAAAGACAGCGTTTTCAAACACATGTTCAAAGCAGAATATCTGACTTCAGCATTGTTTTTCAGATAAACAAGAATGTTCACCGAGCATGTGTCTAAAATATCTGCAAACATATTATGGTGCTTTTATGCTTTAGAAGAGTCAAAAACTTACACACAGCACCTTTAAAGATAACTAATCACTTTAAAAGCAATAGGCATGCTCACTATTTAAGTAAAGCAAACTAATTGTTTTTTACAGTGTACTGACTTGTTACCTGCCTATTAATGAGATATAGTCTGTTTATTACTGTTTAATAAATATAAAAACCTTATTAACTATGAATAAGCAGCAAATAAATAGTTTATTGAGCTATAATTCTTAATTGATGCATTTACATTTACATTCAGTCATTATGCTTTTGTCCAAAGCGACATACAACTGAGGAGGCATTCAGCGATTCAACAAGAAGAGGCAACACAGACAACAAGTGCTGATTATACAGAGCAGCTGAATTTAGTATGACTTTGTGGTTTGTTAATAGTGAGAATTGTATCCAAAAATAAAGTGTGAGCAAAGATGTTCTACTTGCAGAAGCGTAGACAGATTACAAATATAGATTTATACTGATAATAATGATTATTTACTTTGCACAGCCTTTACTTTACAAAATAATAATGTTGCAGCTGGGAAGCAGGAGGCAGGTGTTCTGTTGACCTTTTCTGTGGGATGTGCATCCAATACCTGATGGAGACACTGGAGAAATCATTTCTGATGCTGTTAGTTTACGTCGAGGAATCAAACATGCATGCTTTACATGAAAAACAGCCTCTGGGGTGAATTAGTCTTTTCTTTTCCTGAAAGTGGATATACAGTTGAAGTCAGAATTATATTTAACAGAGAAATGAATTTTTCCACAGGTTTTCCAATATTATTTTTTTCTTCTGTAAATGAAAAACCATTTTAAGGTCAATATTATTAGCCCCCTTAAGCAATATTAGTTTTGGATTGTCTCCAGAACAAACCACTGTTATACAATGACTTGCCTAATTACCCTAACTTTAACCTAATTAACCTAGTTATGCCTTTAAATGTCCCTTTAAGCTGAATACTAGTGTATTGAAGAATATCTAGTCTAATATTAAGTGCTGTCATCATGGTAAAGATAAAAGAAATCAGTTATTAGAGATGAGTTATTAAAACTATTATGTTTAGAAATGTGTTGGAAAAGAAACATCTCTCCATTAAACAGAAATTTTGGAAAAAATATTCAGGAGGGCTCATAATTCTGACTCCATCTGCATATACAGTCAAACCCAAAATTATTCCAACCCAGGCTCGTTCTGAAAACGTAGTCCCGAGGACGTTTCTGGAGACCGCGAATTGTGTAGCCGGAGGTACGTATGGCTGCATTTCGTTTTTTAAGCGAACGCTGCGGGGCGGTATGACGCCGTTCCTTTTATCGCTCGCTGGCTGACCTTCTATCGCTTGCTTACCTTCGTGTGGAGGGCTTTCCCGCTGTAACCAGTTTGTCGGGTTAGCTCGTCCTGTACGTCGGCGGACTCGAGACGCAGAGAGGAGCTGACCATGATGATGACAACCGGGTTCGAGTCCGGGGAAGAGCGGTTCCAGAAATCAGGTAAGACTAAAACAGAATCCAAGAAATAAAGTGAAGCGGTTCATAACAGGGTGAGAATGTGGTAAAATCCGAAAACGAGGTAAAAAATAAATAAATAAAAAATCGGATGAGGGCTTTTCTTTTTCTGCACGGCTTTTGTAAATCGTTGGTTGGGTTTAGGGCGGGCGGGTCGATCGGTAAAATCAGTTGGGTTCAGAGAAGGAGGAGGGTGGGTCGGCCGGCTGATTGGCCGGTCGCCCAGTCAATCATTCAGCCAGTCGGACAGACAGACGTTCGTTCGACAGCGGCCTCTGGTGGGTTGACGCGAGAACAGCGCGGGCGCGAACGGCACTCGCGGGAGACGTCCGAGAAGCCAAAAAGGCGTACACAACGGCCTCACGTGGATTTGCGAAAACCAAAAACTGCAAAAATACGTACCTCCTGGGACGTATTTTGCGCTCTCCAGAAACATCCTCAGGACTACGTTTTCAGAATGAGCCTGGGTTGCATTATTCAGACCCCAGGCAAATTCTGACTTAAAGTTACTTTTATTCAACCAGCATTTTTTTTTTTTTTGACCAAAAAGGACACAGGCTTCTCCAAAAATATATTAAGTGGACGTACAAGAGGCATCCTCATAGAAAAAAAAAACTATATGTATATTTTTAGTTTTGATTAAACAAATAAACAAATAAAACTTTCAGGCTTGACTGTATTTCTAAAACTTCTTCTGTTTCCAGCCTGTGTAATATCTATTCAACCCTTTTTGGGGTCACTCTTTATTTTAATGTTTACTTCACACTATTAACAAATCATTAACTAAGACTTTTAGCTCCCTAACCTACTAATTAGTAGCTTATTAATAGTTAATAAGGTAATAGATGTAGTAATTGGGTAGGATTAGGGATGTAGAATAAGATCACAATCACATTTTAATATTAGGCAAATAAGCCAGTAATAAATAGAGTGAATTTTTACTTATGTTATCTTTTTTAATATATCTGTCATTATTTAATCATTCACAACTAAATTGTCAAACTGAATATATGATCATATTAATTTATCTTATGATGTAATTCAGAATTCATTGCTTCTAAATTAGACAATGAAGGATACAGCATCGTGCAGTTTAAATATGCCATCCAACTTTGGTGTCCGCATCAAATTAAATCGACAAAAATGATTATATTATAATCATATTAATTAATTAAACCTAGAAAAATTGGATAGTTATATTTGACAGCCGAGAAATTCCAGGCAAATATCAACCTTGCCATAAAAAAGATCATCTATGTTAATTACAGTAGATTAACTAGGCAAGGTAATTAGGTAATTAGGCAAGTCTTAAGGGGGGTAATAATATTGACCTTAAAATCTGTGTAAAATAATTAAAAACTGCTTTTATTCTAGCCTAAATAAAAGAAATAAGACTTTCTCCAGAAGAAAAAATATTATAGGAAATACTGTGAAAATTTCCTGAATCTGTCAAACATCATTTGGGAAATATTTGAAAAAAAAATTGACAGGAGGCTGAATCATTTTGACTTATACTGTATATATTTATTCCCACTGCATGGAAATCCTTTAAAGCGACAGACTATTATTTGTGCTCATATATAGTCACCCTCATGTATAATTTCTCTGATATTTTCTCCCATGTGTGACCACATTGCATCAGTCTAGAAACACAAATGCGCTTTTCACCTTGGTGTGTCTCAGAGGTCACCAATGCACTGAATGATTATTCGTCTCCCCATGGGATTGTGGGAAGGTCCTCTGCATTATCTGGACATCTCCAGGGTTTTTCACATTCCTGCATGTGCGCTGATAGACTCCAGCAGTATTCCATCAATGCCATTGCCAAAATAACATTGCAAAAGAATATCAATTATTTTACCACCTTCAAATATGTTATGAAACTACTCTGAAAAAAAAATCATTGGATTTACTTTACTTTGTTTTAAGGTAAGTGCAAACAATTAATATGGGCTGAATTTAAACAAACAAATCAAGTTGAGCATTGCTAAATATAATTTGCTTGTTTAAATTCAGTCCTGTGGCAATGCAGTGGCGCAGTAGGTAGTGCTGTTGCCTCACAGCAAGAAGGTCATTGGTTTGAGCCTCAGCTAGATCAGTTGGCATTTCTGTGAGGAGTTTGCATGTTCTCCCTGTGTTCACGTGGGTTTCCTCCGGGTGCTCCGGTTTCCCCCACAGTCCGAACACATACGCTATAGGGGAATTGGGTGATGAGATGAGTGTGAATGAGTGTGTATGGATGTTTCCACTGATAGGTTGCAGCTGGACGGGCATCCGCTGCGTGAAACATTTGCTGGCTAAATTGGCGGTTCATTCCGCTGTGGTGACCCCAGATTAATAAAGGGACTAAGAAAATGAATGAATGAATAAATTCAGCCCATATTAATTGTTTGTAACCACTTACCTTTTAATTAGAAAAATTCTTTAAAATCTTTGGTGCTAGATGCTAATGGTCTAATACAATTCAATGATCTATGCTAAGCTAAGCTAAAAGACCAACGATGTGAAATAACAAATGCTTCGTTACTGTCCTTAAGTAGATTTTTCTGTAGATTTTTTCTACTATTTATTTTTCGACAACTTTTTAATTTTACTCCTTACATTTGTACACAAATATCTGTACTTTCTACTCCTTACATTTATAAATCGGGTTCGTTACTTTCGTTTTCATGTGTTTGGTGGCCCGATCCATGTTATTTCTTGTCATTGCACAATTCCAACGCCTTTTTGATTGAATTAATATATTTCTCATCATCGTGCGCCTGCGAGCTGCAGTGCGTGGCTTTTTCAACCTCTGAACATACGCTGTAAGTAGGCTTGTTTATTAAGCTTACCATGGGAACAGCAAGAATGGCGAACATGGATGAGACAGAGAGAATCAGCGATGTAAACATACCAAGTTGCGTTTTGGTCAATCGGATCACAGGTAAACAAGAGACAAATCTGACATGTAAATGGTATTAAAAAGTCTTTTGTCTACTTCTGAACATGGTGAACTGTAGCCTACTCTGATCTTTCAATCTAATACTGCAAATTTTTTTCTTAATTCTAATTTTTTTGCGCTGAAAGTAGAGGAACACTCTACTTTTTTGTAAATAAGCTCATTTTACAGCTCCACTAGAGTTAAGGGGTTTAGTTTTACCATTTTTGGATCTATTCAGCCGACCTTTGGGTGTGACGGGAGCACTTTTTAGCTTAGCTTAGCATAGATCATTGAATCGGATTAGACCGTTAGCATCTCATGCTAAAATGACCAAATGTAAGTGATTGCAAACAATTAATATGGGCTGAATTTAAACAAATTTTAAATTTAGCAATGTTCAGCTTCATCTGTTTGTTTAAATTCAGCCCATGTCGATTGTATGAAACCACTTACATTAATAAATCAGTATATCTAATGAACCCCTTTGTCAGTGTATATCGCTTTTTAAAGGAACACTCCACTTTTTTGTAAATACGCTCATTTTACAGCTCCACTTGAGTTAAGGGGTTTAGTTTTACCATTTCTGGATCCATTCAGCCGACCTTTGGGTCTGGCGGGAGCACTTTTTAGCTTAGCTTAGCATAGACCATTGAATCGGATTGGACCGTTAGCATCTCATGCAAAAATGACGAAAGATTTTCAATACTTTTTCTATTTAAAAGGTAAGTGATTGCAAACAATTAATATGGGCTGAATTTAAACACACAAATTAAATTTAGCAACGTTTAACTTCATTTGTTTGTTTTAATTCAGCCCATATCAATTGTTTGCAACCATTTATGTTTAAAAAAATGTAGTAAATCCAATAAACATTTTTTTCAGTGTATTAAAATAATTTTGGGAGCCCAGTCAAATTCTGTCTGTGCAATTTAAAAGAGCTACACACCAAAAAGGTAGCCGTTTTCCAGCCTAAAATGCAATTTGTATTCACAGCATGCAGTTTGTTGAGGTGGTGGAGAGCCAATTTAGGACCTGGTACCAATTAGGTAAATTCCATTTCTATGTTCAGTCTTAATTTTATTGCTCCTTTCACAACATATCTCTTGAAGTGAATTCCAGTGGAGCCTTCATAGAAAACAGCGCACACACACACACACACACCAATTCTCACTATCGAGTACAGCAAGCACAATTTTAACATACTACATAAGGTATATATAAATAAATAAATAAATATATATATATATATATATATATATATATATATATATATATTAAATGTTAATTTAATTTGACTAAAAAAATAAGGCAGCAAGATATTTTTACAGCATACAAATGAATGGGTTAATTTTTTCAATTTAAAATTCACCAACCGGCCACTTTATTAGGTACACTGGGTTTATTAGTACCGGGGTGGACCCCCTTTTGCCTACAGAACTGCCTTAACCTTTCGTGGCATAGATTACTGGAAATATTCCTGAGATTTTGCTCCATACTGACATGATAGTATTACACAGTTGCTGCAATTTTGCCGGCTGCACATCCATGATGCCAATCTCCCATTCCACCACATCCCAAAGGTGCTCTATTGGATTTAGAACTGGTGACTGTGGAGGCCATTTGAGTACAGTGAACTTATTGTCATGTTCAAGAAACCAGTCTGAGATGATTCACGCTTTATGACATGGTGTGTTATCCTGCTGGAAGTAGCCATCAGAAGATGGGTACACTGTGGTCATAAAGGGATGGACATGGTCAGCAGCAATACTCAGGTAGGCTGAGGCGTTGACATGATACAAATGGGCCCAAAGTGTGCCAAGAAAATCTCCCCCACACCATTACACCACCACCACCAGCCTGAACTGCTGATACAGAGCAGGACGGATCCATGCTTTCATGGTGTTGGCACCAAATTCTGACCCTACCATCTAAATGTCACAGCAGAAATCAAGATTTTCTTCTTTCTTCCCCATTCTGATGCTCAGTTTGAACTGCTTCAGATTCTCTTAACCATGTCTACATGCCTAAATGCATTGAGTTGCTGTCATGTGAGTGGCTGATTTGTAATTTGCGTTAACAAGCAGTTGGCCAGGTGTACCTAATAAAGTGGCCAGCGAGAGTATATATCAATATATAATGCAATTATATATGTAAACGTAATTGAGAAGTGTTCATTTGATTTGTCTGCCGTCATTCACATTATTTACGGCTAAATTATCAAACTGAACACATGTAGCTACTGATCATATTGATTTATCCCATAATGTAATTCAGATGCTTCTCTTTAAAATGACATATTGAATGATGCATGATCATTCCGCTTTGGTGTCCGCATCAAATAAATTGTACAAAAGTGATATTATATTCATAGAAAGCATATTAAATGTGAGTCAAAAGTCAACGTTTCAAATAAAGCCCAGTGAAAATTAAATGTTGAAATGTGGATGAAATTATTATCCATTGTCATAGATATAAGTGATAGTAAGTCAACATTAAATGACCTGTAGTTATTAAAAAATGTAGAAGAATAGGTAATCAAATTGCTATGCTTACAATGACTGAAAACCCATTATTTCAAAACCCTCCTGGCAACAAATACGTATAACCTGTGTTCGAAAGATAGTGGGAAATTATACATATTTCAAATGAGATTTAATAAGTAATTTGGGGAACTTTAACGTCAATAAATGACTCCTGTTGAATGTTTGTTTAATAATTTCTTCAATTAGCTCTGTGTTTCAAACATATTCATTATTCGTCACACATGTGCAATGTGCCTTCTTTTTACTCTCACAAGTGCAATAATATTTGAACTAATTTTAAGTTTCTCTTATATTATACTGTTGTATTTGTATCAATGTGTGTGTGAATATGTACGTTTATATATGTACAATATATATGACAAGATTTTTATGAAGTGTACATCTTGAGATATAACTTAAGCACAATAGATCATTAGTGATATCCAAAAAAAAAGACTAAGCAATGCACTGAAACACGATGAATAGTTCACAAACATCAGTCTAACATACAATTTAATTAACAAACCATTAACTAAGATTTTAGCTCAATAAACAGCTAATTAGCAGCTTATTAATAGTCAGTAAGATAGTAGTTGGGTTTCGGTATTAGGGATGTGGAATAGAATTATACTTTATAAGTGCTAATAAACAATAATAAGCAGGTAATAAGCTAATGATGAACAGTGTTACTCATTATAATTCATAATTAATATTATAAATAATTATTATTACCGAATTTCGACCGTATAAAATGTGCAGTCTGTCTTCACAGTATTGAAAAATAGTGCTCACTGATAATACGATTATTTGACTGTGTGATGTGTGTCGTTTATTATTCGACATCCTCCCGATATCTACATTTAAATAAACATGAGTATCCAAACATTAGAAATGAAGCACATGTGAGCTCTTGAGGGACTCTACAGGTTTATACTATGACTTCAAAACGCTTCTCAGTCTTGCAAACTAATTGGCTGTAGATGGAGAGGGTCCACGGTGCATCACGGAGCATCTCTCTCTCTCTCTCTCTCTCTCTCTCTCTCTCTCTCTCTCACTCGCTCTCCCTCTCTCAGTCTGTCAGTCAGTTTCTCGTTGTCGGAGACCCGCGATGCTGGATCGGGTTTTCGTCTCAAACATGTCCGGGATCTCCGTTAACCGCGCCTGCAACTCCTGCTTCACCTCAGCCCAGCACCTCAACTCCTCCGCGGACACAACCTCGCATTCCCACGCGGAAAATGAGGACGACGAGCTCCTCAAGTACATCTGGAGGGAATACCTGCATCCCAAACAATACGAATGGGTGCTCATAGCTGGATATATACTGGTTTTCCTCGTGTCTCTGGTCGGAAACACATTGGGTAAGTTTTGACGCGCGCGCGTAACTCACAAAAATCTCATCAGCGCGTTCACGTGTTATTGAACGATCTACAGGTTTCCAAATCACATTTGGTATTTAATTAAATGCATAGAATCTAAATAATTACATATGCTGCTTACAAACCTGCAACATTAATACATTAAAAATAGCATTCCGGTTTTGGTCATATATCGGGTCAAATACATCAACAACACACCGCTTTAACATACCATTTCCAACGCACAAAATGCTTATAATAATGGGAAAAAGTGCTCTATATATTATTAAAATCACTCTAAGAAACAAATCCTTTTTTTAAAGGAACTGTTTACTTGAAGAAATTTTTGGGAACCGTGTAAATGAGATATTAACATGATGTATGGACTATAAAATCGGGCGTCGTGGATATTAAATTCATTAGTAGCAATGACTAGGCTCTCTCTATACATATATTCACAGTATAGTGAATTCGGATGAATTTTGAAGTCAAGATGTATTTACATTTTGCATTGGTTTTGATCTCTTTTCATTCCAATGACAATTTCAGATCTACACACATGCAGGCGCACAATTGAGTCTACAACCTTAACAAAAACGTCAAGCCTCCGGATTTCTCCTTTGACATTTAATCCTTTTCTCTGTTTGAAGTGTTTATATGTAAATCAAATCAAATGCTGCGTTGCTCTTTTACAACCCAATAGTGATGGATTTATACAATTCTGTATATGAAAGACATTTGAATATAATACTGTGCTTTAGGGGCTCAGAATCACTTCTTTTGACATTGGAGTTTATTTAGCTGATTTGTAACTACCCTATACTTATATCTGGGAAATGAGATTTGCACATTTATGTATATTAACCATGGGTCCTTTAAATATTGGGTTGCTTGATTTGGAATTCTGGTGGCACGGTAGTGGGTAGTGCTTTCGCCTCACATCAAGAAGGTCGCTGGTCAGTAGGCATTCTGTGTGGGGTTTGCATGTTCCTCCCGTGTTGGTGTGGGTTTCCTCCGGGTGCTCCGGTTTCCCCCACAGTCCAAACAAATGCGCTATAGGTGAACTGGCCGTAGTGTATGTGTGCGAATGCAAGAGTGTATAGGTGTTTCCTAGTACAGGGTTGTTGCTGGAAGTGCAACAGCAGTGTAAAACATATGCTGGATAAGTTGGCGGTTCATTCCGCTGTGGCGACCCCTGATTAATAAAGGGACTAAGATGAAAAGAAATGAATAAATGAATGACTTGGAACTCTCAAATCTTTTTTGTGCAATTCTCTTTAAAGTTGCAGTTTTTTTTTTTCATCTGTTTGTTTTTCAATAAAACAGAATTATAATATACACTCATTGGCCACTTTATTAGGTACACCTCACTAGTGCCGAGTTGGACCCCCTTTTGTCTTCAGAACTGCCTTAATCCTTCATGGCATGGATTCAACAAGGTACTGGAAATATTCCTCAGAGATTTTGCTCCATATTGACATGATAGCATCACGCAGTTGCTGCAGATTTGTCGGCTGCACATCCATGATGCCAATCTCCCGTTCCACCACATCCCAAAGGTGCTCTATTGGATTGAGATCTGGGGACTGTGGAGGTCATTTGAGTACAGTGAACTCATTGTCATGTTCAAGAAACCAGTCTGAGATGATTCACGCTTTATGACATGGTGCGTTATCCTGCAGGAAGTAGCCATCAGAAGATGGGCACAATGTGGTCATAAAGGGATGGACATGGTCAGCAACAATACTCAGGTCGGCTGTGGCGTTGACACGATGCTCAATTGGTACTAATGGGCACAAAGTGTGCCAAGAAAATATCCCCCACACCATTACACCACCACCACCAGCCTGAACCGTTGATACAAGGCAGGATGGATCCATGCTTTCATGCTGTTGGTGCCAAATTTTGACCCGACCATCCGAATGTGGCAGCAGAAATCGAGACTCATCAGACCAGGCAACGTTTTTACAATCCTCTATTGGTGAGTCTGTGCCAATTGTAGCTTCATAGAAACAGAATTGTAGCCTCAACAAGGCATTTGCACTCACAGAACTGCCGCTCACTGGATATTTTCTCTTGTACGGACCATTCTCTGTAAACCCTAGAGATGGTTGTGCGTGAAAATCCCAGTAGATCAGCAGTTTCTGAAATACTCAGACCAGCTCATCTGGCACCAACAACTATGCCACGTTCAAAGTCACTTAAATCCCCTTTCTTCCCCATTCTGATGCTTGGGTTGAACTGCAGCAGATCGTCTTGACCATGTCTACATGCCTAAATGCATTGAGTTGCTGCCATGTGATTGGCTGAGTAGAAATTTGCGTTAACAAACAGTTGGAAAGGTGTACCTAATAAAGTGGCCGGTGAGTGTTTCACCAGTGAGTTTTCCATTACAGAGAGATTATGGAAGGCTTAGAAATTACACACTTTAAAGCAATATGTGGCATAAAAATTAAAACGTGCTAATTTATTTACTGATGCTCATCAACCGAGAATATCTTCAAACACATCTTTAAACAGTAGTTTTAATAACTCAAGTCTTTTGTCTTTGCCATGATGACAGTGCAGGATATTTCACTTTGCAAGATTCTAGTATTCATTTAGCTTAAAGTGCAATTTCAAGGCTTAACTAAGTTAATTAGGGTAACTAGGCAAGCTAATTAGGCAAGACATTGACCAAAAGTGCTTTGTTCTGTAGAAAATTAAAAAAAAAAAACAGAAAAAAAGCAATTCTTAAGGGGGATAGTAATGTTGACCTTAGCAGTTTTCAAAATAAATGTGATTTTTATTAAATGTTTTTTTTTTTTTTAGTTATAAATGAGTTGTGTGGGCT
Organism: Danio aesculapii; assembly: GCF_903798145.1. Lineage (NCBI taxonomy): Eukaryota > Metazoa > Chordata > Actinopteri > Cypriniformes > Danionidae > Danio > Danio aesculapii. The sequence goes on from NC_079447.1 coordinate 51,686,937, forward strand.
ATATATATATAGAGAGAGAGAGAAATAAAATAATTAGTAATTGTTTCTCTTCATCAGAGCTGTCTGTCCAAAAGTGGTACCTTCTGCAGCTTTTGTTTTTCCTGTGTTTAGACAGGCAAGTGTAATTGTGATGCAAGCCTTTTACTGAATTTGTCAGGATAGTTGCAACTTAGATATCGTCTTTATCTCAAATCTGTGTTTATATCTCATAAATCTGCCATTTATCAATTCTAAGAAAAAAAGTCTTAATGTATATATATATATATATATATATATATATATATATATATATATATATATATATATATATATATATATATGTAAGCTGTACTGTACTGTAATCTCATGGCAATTCGTAACATTTTGATTTAGTGGCTAATTTGTATGAATTCGTACGATCTCATTCGTACAATTTATTACGATTTGCTCATCCCCCAATGACGCTTGGGTTTAGGGGTGGAGTTTGGTGCCACGCCTCCTTTCTAAAATCTTACATTTTCATATGACTGAACTCCTACAGATTAGCCACTAATACCGAGTTCAGACGATTTTTAAAGTAGTCATACACTCCACACCACCACCAGTGTGCAGCATCCACTTGGATGATGCGACGGCTGCCACAGGACAACGGCGCCAGTGTGCTTCACCACACACCAGCTATTGGTGGAGGGAAGAGACAGTGATAGAGCCAATTCGGTGGATGGGGATAATTGGGAGGCCATGATGGGTAAGGGCCAATTGAGGGACTTTGGCCAGGACACCAGGGTTACATCCCTGCTCTTTACGAGAAGTGCCATGAGATTTTTAATGACCACAGAGAGTCAGGACCTCGGTTTAACATCACTTCCGAAAGACGGCGCCCACTGCCTACTTTTACTCGGGCATTAGGACTCACACAGACCACAGGTTGAGTGCCCCCTGCTGGCCTCACTAACATCACCTCCAACAGCAACCTAATTTTTCCCATGTGGTCTCCCATCCATGTACTGACCAGGCTCAGCCCTGCTTAGCTTCAGTGAGTAACCGGTCTTGGACTGCAGGGTGATATAGCTGTGGTATGTGAGGGTGTACCTACTGTAGTGTGTGTGTAAAGTTTCAGCACAAAATAGCCCACAAATAATGTTTCATAACTCTCTGAAACTGACCCTTCTAGGCTTTGATCCTAATCGTGTGGCGTTTTGGTGACTGTCGCTTTAAATTCAAATGAGATTGTGCTTTTTACAAAAGAGGGTGGAGCTACAAATGCCTGTATGTCAGCATAGTGGCAGATTCATGAACAAGACTAACGTCCTATGCTAATGAGGGAGAGATGGTCGCTAGTGGGCGGGGCTTTCCCCCTATGATGACACGTACAAAGGCAGAATGTCAATCAAAGTGTTTCTGCAGACTGTTTATATCAAGTCTGATTATAACAAATTAAATTTATATATTTTTTACTATCAGAAGCTGCTTATATTCACACACTGCTGACACAAAACTTGTGTTTAAAACACTTATAAAATTGATTTTTGCACAATAGTTCCTCTATAATAATGATAGACATATAAAAAGTGCTATTCAGGCCATATACCAGCATTATACATTTCACCTGAGGTCAAGGATTATTGTTTATAAAGGTTTTTATAAAGCAGAGTTTTTTCTAAGGCAATAGTGTGAGTAAAGTGAGTAGTTTTACCAGTCTCTGAACGCACACAAGGATCATATTATTAGCTGCTAGATCTAGCACTGTAATTCCTATTATAAAGAACAGACACTGCAAAAAATAAACAAAAGAAGAAGCTTTTCTTAAAGTTTTAGTCTTGTTTCTAGTCCAAATATCTCAGAATTCTTAAATTAATGAGCACTTTCTAGACAAGCAAAAAACACTGTGTTGTTTTCAGAAATAATAAGTCAAAATTAAGTGAGTTTTCCCATAAAACAAATCAAATAATCTGCCAAAGAGGTAAGAAAAATAACCTTATATCAACGTGAAAATAAGATTACTTTTCTTGATTTAAGAATTTTGAGATATTTTGACTAGAAACAATTGCCATGAGCATTGGGTTAACCAAAATATCAATCAATTTTGGACTTTTTATATGCAATATGCAAATAAAGTACTGTTTTATAGCATTCTCCATTAAATAAATTGCTTATTTAGTTAATTAATGTCTAGTTTAGTTCTTGGTAATAGACAGTAATGCTTGGTTTTCTCTGGTCTAGAGAGGACCACCTCTAGAGATATATAAAAACTGCTGTAGTGAATGTGTGAGCCTGCATTTGTTACCAAACATAATCAGCGTGATGTGCAGAATCCAATTTTTTAAAGTAGGGATGAAGCTGCATGCGTGGAAATAACATCACCATAGTCTGATGTGCATGGAAAAGTGTTTTCCGGCCGTCTTTCTGGTTCCTAATGTTCTTATGAGCAAATGCCACGGACATCAAACTTAATGCAACGTCTCTAACGGCGCCTTAATCTAAAAGCTGCATTAGAAGAGAAGATTTTCAGCCAATAACATCCTAAATAAGCATTGATGTGACTGTGTATGGCTAACAAAAAAATTTCTCAGTATGTTTTGGTGAAGTGTGCATTGAGTTATGAAATGTGTTGTGACTGAACACTCTCTGAGCCATCTAAAGGTCCAGTTTTTAATGTTGTAAATGTCTTGTGATCTTGATTATACAACTGTTAGGCCAAGCACCACCGAAAGACTTTTACTGATGAACATCTGATGCGTACGGCACGCATTTTTGGAAACACATCAGCAGATTTGAAGTCTGATTAGTTTAAAGGTCCCATGAAATTAAAGCTTTTTTAGATGTTAGTATCAGAATTGTTAGCTTTTAAGATATCTATAAGCTAGTGCGCTTTAAAACAGTGACACAATTCACATCTCTTCACAATCTGGCCTTAAGGCGACGGTGAAGCTGAATAATAAAAGAATAATGCCAACATAAGTCTATATACTCTGTCTACATTATGATTTTATGGTTTAATTAATATTTAGTCTTAATTTATTTGAAAATCCTTTACTTATCTAGATTAGGCTACGTGTTTTTGTGGAGGAACATTATTGAATCCTTTGTAAATGGCTTTAGCGCAGTCGTGCGCTCACTGAGCAGCACTGAACACGCTTTCACTGCTGCTGATACTGATCGGGATGCACTACTGATCTGGCTAATTTAGCAAGTTTTGGGTAGGATTGTTTGTTCATCTTCCACCAGCCAAGAACATCCATTTTATTTTCCATGACAGCAGTTTCAATGACCTGGTCATCTTCCCTGTCAGCTTGCTGTCCATTGCTGTTTAGCGCTCTACCATAATACGCAGTGTACGAGCGACCACAGAAATACCTTGGTGGCTAGAATGACGGTTCTTTATGAACTGGCGGCTGGCCTGACCGCAGTCAAAATTCGCTCTTTTTGCCTTCACCGTCATCATTTATTTCACCTTCGTAGGGAGGGATTTTAATGTTGTAACAAACGATTTGATTACTGTCTCACGCTAATCGAAATGCATCACATGACTGTTCATTTACCACGCAAGCCCAAGCCCGGCCCAACCCCGTCTAAAATGATAGAAATTAAACCTGAACCCACCCGAACCCGTTGAGTCCCATCAGGTTTGGGCAAAGATCTTCAGCTCTAGAACTCGCATTACTTGTAATGCATTACCCCCAACACTGCATATACACAATTATTATATCTTTGATGCAGCCATATGCACAGGTTCTGACCTACAAGTTGTATTGATTCAATGAAACTAGTACAATGAAGGTACTACCTTATTCAAATGCAAAGACAATAAATGAGAGTGTAGGAGACTTTAACAGATACAGATTTAACAGTCGAAGGCCATTAAAAAATGATTATTCATTATACATTCTGATGTGCTTTGGAGTTTGTGAGGTGTAATAGCTTCACGCATTAACATCTAAATTAACTGCTTTTACTAACATCGCTGATATTTATTGACTGAATCAAAATTAAAATGTCAAGCTACACCAATGAACATCATATCAAGTATCACTCAACGTAACACACATTAGAGAGAGAGAGAGAATTGTAAATCAAGGACATACTAGAAATCAAGGATATACAAATGTTGTGTCAATAGGTTAAATGTTTATTGTTGTTGTTGATTACATATTAATATTATAAATAATTATGTTACAGTTTAAATATTTCTTATATGTCATACATTGTACAAGAACTTATATTGAATAGCTTTTATGTAGACTTCCCTTTAGAAATATTCACTGGGGTGAAAAGTGCGATGATAAGCTCTTGGTGTCATTATTGCATATGTTAGATGAAATATGAGATCCCCATATATATATATATATATCCGACAGCTGGGTTGTTTCCTGTCATTTGGGGAGCTGAAGTTTTTCCTCATCTGCTTTCATTATTACTGGTTTGTATTGTAACTCAGTCCTGCATGATTGCTGTGCATAAGCGTGTCTTGATAAGCTCCCCTAATGAATAATATCTGCTACATGCATCATCCTTTCCATGCTTATCAGGACACTTTGCACTTCTCTCATGGTTTATTTGGTGAAACATATTAAGCTACACTGCGAAAGGCGATTAGTTGACTTCATTAAAAAAAAGTGAATAAAAGTGGCATAATTAAACAAGTTACAATGGGTTTACAGAGAGGTTTGTGCAGTTAAAGATGCAGTATTCTTAAGCTTTAGAGGAGTTAAACAATGTAGATAATGCACCATCCAGCAAGCCACTCTTTAGTCACCAAAACTGACTTGTGAGAATGGATGAAGACACAGCTGTTGAATGGGCCTGCAGGCCAGAGCAGAAGATGAGGTGATGTAATGACCTCAAGCCCCCGGCAATATTAGTTTTGGCACATTTCTCTGCCTGGCCCACAACTTTCCTCATTCTCCAGGGATGTTCCCATCGGTCAGTGAATCCCAGCTTATAAAGGTGTTATGGACAGCTCTCTTCAGCCAGGAGAAATGATCATCTTGAGGGCTGATGCCGATTCTACCACTAAAACCTTCTACTTCCCCCTATCCTTACAGTTCATGGTGAATATGTCAGCCTGTACAAATTCTCTTTTGGTTGGACGGGGTAGGGGAAAATGTCATGTAGCTCTTCAAATTGAGATTTTTTTTTCAGTACAATTGAAGGGATATAAGAAATGTCTCTGAATACACTAGCTACATGCAGCAACATGACTGCAAAAGCAAGCAAGGAGACCCACAAACAACAGGCTCATCATGAAAACATACCCCCGTATATATTTCTGGAGAGCACGAATTATGTAGCCAGAGCAACGTACGGCTGCATTTCATCTTTAAAATGAACGTTACGGGGTGGTATGATGCCACAGATGGATTCTGTTTCTTTTTTCAGCTGACTGCTTACCTTCATGTGGACGGCTTTTCCGCTGTTACCAGTTTGCTCAGTAGCTCGCCATGTATGTCGCTGGACTTGAGACGCAGAGAGGAGTTGACCTTGGTAACGGGGTTTGGCGAAGTCTGGTTCCAGAAAGCATGTAAAACAAAAACAAAAGGCAAAAAATAAAATAAACAAGTAAATAACAGAGTAAGAACGCAGTAAAATCAGAAAACGTGGTAAAATCAGGCTATTTACTTTTAATTAAACTTTTTTTATTTTTATTTTTTAAAGATTTATTTTCGGCCGTTTTGCCTTTATTAGATAGTACAGTATTTAGACAGGAAGCGAAGTTGGAGAGAGAGAGGTAGGGAAATGTCCTTGAGCCGGGATTCGAACTCGGGACGCCCTGACGTGCTACTGCACCATATGTCGACGCACTAACCACTAGGATTTTCCCTTCCTATCTGCATGCTAAACAGACACGTCTCCATTTCAAATAACGAAACTGAGCACGCAAGTGACGCTATATGTGGAAGTCCCCTTCTGTTGACGCGCAATATCAGACCAGCGCATTACAAGGCCCTGTTTTTAAATTCAATTTCAAGAGTTCCAACACAATCTCACGGCAATTCGTAACTACATAAGTACGATTTGCTCATCCCCCAATGATGGTTGGGTTTAGGGGTGGGGTTAGGTGCCACACCTCCTTTTTAAAATCGTACAATTTCGTACGAATTAGCCATTAAACTGATAAACCATACAAAACTTTTCTCGTGAGATCAGGCTGAGAGTTCACACTTAGCTGATGATTGATTATAAAGCGAGTTTGGCATGCTGTCCCGGGAGAGAGCCCTAAGTTCATATGATCCTTGAGCCCGGGGCTCCCTTCTGTTTGCAGGGAGAGAGGGGAGTTTGAGCTCAGGTAGGTCTACCCCTCCTTGTTTAGAGAAGATGACAGATTATAATTTGCCTTGTAGAGATATGCTGCTGGTTAAGAGTTCGACTATAGTGTTAATTTAGATTGATCAATTCACTTATAACACTTGTTTTTTGGAGTGTGGGAGGAAACCGGGGGAAACCTACCCGAGCACGGGAAGAACATGTAAACACCGCACAGAAACCACAGCTGGCCTGTAAAGGATTTGAACCAAAGATGTTCTTAATGTGAGGCAACAGTGCTAACCACTGGGCCACCGTGCCGCCCTATAGAGGGAAAGGTGGAGGAGTGGGGTGGAAGGGGGGATTCTTCAAGGCGAAGATAACTGTAGTAAGAAACTCTGGTTATTTATAGTGAGCTAGGAAGCATCTGATTGGTGAATCATGCATTAGTTAATGCGGGACGAGCCGTGTTCAATCATAATCACATGTTCCTCTCGAAATTAGTTTATAAATAAACTTCACAAATACTTAACATGGAGGATCAAAGAAGTCCAGTGGGCCGCATGTGGCCCAGGGGCTGTAAAATGCCCAGATCTGTTTTAGGTACAAAATGTACACTATAATTAATTCCCAGAAACAGCCTTTAAAGGGCACCTATGGTAAAAAAATCTACTTTTCAAGCTGTTTGGACAGACATATGTGCATGTATGGTGTATAGACTGTCATATTGGGGTGATATAAGCACAACCTGTACTTTTTTTTTCAATTTAACAACATAAAAAACGGTGGACCAATTGGAGCGGTTTTCAAATCGACCGCAACTTTACGTAGGAGAGCGGTCCCCCCGCCCACCCAGAAGCTCCCTGTGATCTTAACTAGCATGCGTTTTAGAATTCTAAACATCGGTTTCTATCAGGGTACACTCAAGTCGACGGCTGGGCGCCGCGGACCGCTGCAGAAACCGATGTTTAGAATTCAAAAATGCGTGGCGTGATGATTCGGGACACTTCATGCTTCTGGTGTGCCACAGAGAGTGTCTGGTGTGCCGTGTCACGGCTTCGAGCGGCGCATCCGGTGCCTCAGTCAAAGTTAATTCAGTGTGCGTGGTTATTAGTTTCTGTGTACAAGCTCAGCACTTGAAACTAGCACACAGTTGGCTGTTAAACTGTACAAAGACACAAATGATTTTGTACTCTCTGCTTGGTCTGTGTCAGAGTCGTACATGTACAACTGAATGGTGATCCTCTCTCTCCTTCTCTGAGTCTGCCTGTCAGACTCTGTTGCAAACGCAGAGCGGGTGAGCTCATGGCCCCGCCCCCTTGTTACATTGGTGGGAAGCCGAAACTAATTTACATGTGAAGCAATACACCCATAAATCAGCGAGCTGTGGACACGCCCCCAACATGACACTTTTTAACACATTATAATAAAACAATCTGAATTGTGTTTTGAACTGAACCTAAACTGGCACACTCAGAAGAGCCATAATATTAATATTAAATCATAAAAAAGAGGTAAACTATGTGCCCTTTAAGAGTTTTATCAAGAAGCATAACATCAGTTTAATCCATCTAATATAAGTAAGAGAAAATCATTGCACTTTTAAGTATTAATAGCCACGTCCAACTCTTAATAAGGTGAAGAATCAGGAGAATCAGGACTTTCCTTTTAGCTTTAGGGATTCCAGTTGGCACATGACAATGCTTTGATTTTTGCGGCGGTCTATTACTTCACTTAGAGCGTTTTCAAAGCATTCTCGCAGTGATAGTAGCTCTGCTTCTATTTCTGTCTTTCCGCTGGTTTCATGACCACTCTGGCTCTGGATGTTTGATCAAACCCCCACAGCACAGCCATGCACTTCCTGAGGAAGAAAAAAGCCTGACACTTATCAAAGCCCTGCCACAGAACTCTCACCTGCTAGAGAAAGGCATAATTGCAGGATTGCAATGAGATGATATGAATGACCCTTGAGGAGAGGGAGGAGAATAAGATGTAAAACCCAGCATGCAGAGGTCCGATCCTGCATCGTTTAGCTAAACGATAGTTGTTCAAAAGTAGAATCAATCACAAAGCTGGACTTGCACTTATGCTGATTCTCCAGTTTCATATGGAACGTCCTACTGGGATTTATTCACACCCATTATATTTGTTAATTAAAACCAGTTCGTTTTAATAAATCTATCATTAGGTTAATATGTTTTTTAAAGGTTATTCTGGTTACAGACTCTTGTCTATGTGAGAACAGGAGCCTAATATGTGGTTCATGTGCTTCCGAATCTGAAGGCTTTCTAATTGATTCATACATGCAATCATGCATCTAATCAGCTGAGCATTTGCATGAGATCTTTGATTGGTCCAGTACTCGCTGAGGCTCCTCCAAATCAGTGGACAGAGTCTCGTTGGTATTCATGCTACGTGTTCATGCATGGTATATATAGCATGGTGTTCATGTTCATATACAGTATATTTATAATACATTTTTTAAAGAACTTTTATTGCATGCATGAAAAATGACGTTTGTTTAAACTAAACTTATAAGGATTTCATTTTATCCTGTGTGAGCTTTATTAGATGAGTTTTATTGAAAGTTTTGATAACTAAATCATCAGCTCAAAAGCATTTATTATTATTAAAATTTATGTTAAATATGGATCACATTTGGGTGGTGCAGTGGGTAGCATGATCGCCTCACAGCAAGAAGGTCGCTGGTTCGAGCCTCGCCTCGGCCAGTTGGCATTTCTGTGTTGAGTTTACATGTTCACCCCATGTTCGCCGTGGGTTTTCTCCGGGTGCTCCGGTTTCCCTCACAAGTCCAAACACATGTACTATAGGGAAATTGGGTAGCTAAATCGTCCGTAGCGTATGTGTGTAAATGAGAGTGTATGGGTGTTTCCCAGTACTGGATTACAGCTGGAAGGGCATTCGCTGCGTAAAACATGCTGGATAAGTTTGCGGTTCATTCCGCTGTGGCGACCCCTGATTAATAAAGGGACTAAGCTGTCAAATTTATAAAAATATATGTCTCTAGTGACATATTTTGTGATGGTAGTATTTTTTTAAAAGGGAACCCTGGGTATCAAGTCTTGTATACAGTGCATATATACACTCACTGGCAACTTTATTAGGTACACCTTACTAGTACCGAGTTGACCCCCTTTTGCTATCAGAACTGCCTAAATCCTTCGTGGCAGAGATTTAACAAGCTACTGGAAATATTCCTCAGAGATTTTGCTCCATATTGACACGATAGCATCCATGATGCCAATCTCCCGTTCCACCACATCCCAAAGGTGCTCTATTGGATAGAGATCTGGGGATTGTGGAGGCCATTTGAGTACAGTGTACTCTTTGTCATGTTCAAGAAACCAGTCTGAGATGATTGGTGCTTTATGACATGGTGTGTTATCCTGCTGGAAGTAGCCATCAGAAGATGGAGACACTGTGGTCATAAAACGATGGACATGGTCAGCAAGAATACTCAGGTAGGCTGAGGCGTTGAAGAGATAATCATTTGGTAATAATGGACCCAAAGTGTGCCAAGAAAATATCCCCCACACCATTACACCACCAGCAGCAGCCTGAACCGCTGATACAAGGCAGGATGGATCCATGCTTACATGTTGTTGAGGCCAAATTCTGAGCCGAGCATCTGAATGTGGCAGCAGAAATGGAGTCTCATCAGACCAGTCAACGTTTCTCCAATCTTCTATTGTCCAGTTTTGGTGAGCCTGTGTGAATTGTAGCCTCAGTTTCCTGGTCTTAGCTGACAGGAGTGGCACCCAGGTGTGGTCTTCTGCTGCTGTAGCCCTTTTACTTTTACTTTAGCAGACAGTCCTGTCATCTGTATTTGTCCAGTGCTTAAGTGTTTGCATGTGGTTTCTTTACTATGCGACACACTACGTAATCAGTGTAGCTTGTTTTTTCAATGACCTTTAAATTATTGATTTCATTAAGTTCCACTAAATATGCTAAACCGAATCAACAATAATCAGCTAATGTCACACATCTGCTTATCTGTCACTCAAGATGTCAAGATGTGTTTGGTAATCCACAGATATTCATGTCTTATTCATGAGCCGCTCATACCTATATTTAGAATTTATTTTCTGCACAAACGCTTCCTAAACAAACTCATTTACAGCAGTGTAGTGTCTAAACAAACACTCGCGGTGAGGTAAAACAGCACATAAATCAAGACGACTGAGGAAGCGTTTGATAATATGGAAACTAGTGCTTTTAATCATGTTTCATTTTAGCACGTACGCTTCTTTATGAGGATGTTTTGAAGCCTTTTATTGGGAGTTTGCCTGTTCTGTGCTGGTGTGGGTTTCCCCTGTTATCCAAATCATGCAAATTAAGTTGTTAAAGGCATGAAATGATTCACAAATTAATTAAAGCGTTGCACCTTTTTGTGGCAAAATACTCATTAAAATGCACCCATGGCCATATTTCTGCTCAACTAAAGCTGAACATGACTGAGCCTGGAATCTCAAGGGGTTTTTCCTTTATTTCTGTCACCTGATGAAGTTAGTTTTTTTGCCACTGCTCCTTTGGCACCTTTTTGGGGATTTAAGTTGGGGATAAAATACATGCAGGAGGATATTATTGCAGAATAAAGCCTGACAAGTTTATCAGCAGCCCGACATGAAATGAAGCACTGTTGAATAAGACCGAAGGGTTTATTCTGAGAAAACAACCATCCTGGGTGTACTTTATACCACTTTTTACACTGCTTCTTACTTAAACATGAGACACAACACAATGTTTTGAGCTGTAATAGTTTATTATTCTTTAAATAAATGCATAGCTTACAGAACCAATAAGTTGGAGTATAACCTAAACTGTGCACTATTCAGACACAAGATGGCGCCAAACAGTCAAAAACACAAAGCTGACAGAAACTAAAACAGCTGATGGAGTATACACTAACCTGAGCATTATTCAGACACAAGATGGCGCCAAACAGTCAAAAACACAAAGCTGACAGAAACGAAAACAGCTGATTGAGTATACACTAACCTGAGCATTATTCAGACACAAGATGGCGCCAAACAGTCAAAAACACAAAGCTGACAGAAACAGCTGATGGAGTATACACTAACCTGAGCATTATTCAGACATTAGATGGCGCCAAACAGTCAAAAACACAAAGCTGACAGAAACAGCTGATGGAGTATACACTAACCTGCGCACTATTCAGACACAAAATGGCGCCAAACAGTCAAAAACACAAAGCTGAAAGAAACTAAAACAGCTGATGGAGTATACACTAACCTGCGCATTATTCAGACACTAGATGGCGCCAAACAGTCAAAAACACAAAGCTGACAGAAACAGCTAATGGAGTATACACTAACCTGTGCATTATTCAGACACAAGATGGCGCAAAACAGTTAAAAGTAGTCAAAAATCCCTAACACATCGTATGTATGCGCATGATGTCATTGTTTTCAAAGACTGGCTGAAGATGGCTCAAGGAAGAGGGCTGCAGTGGGTGTAATTATATTATGCAGCATCTGAAAAATGTCCCTAGCTAGGTCAGTAGATAACAGCGGTGTGTAATATCATTGTGCTGCTGCAGCCATGAGTGAAACTCATTCACTCATTTTCTTTTCAGCTCAGTCCCTTTATTAATCTGTGGTCACCACAGCGAAATGAACCCCCAACTTATCCAGCATATGTTTTACGCAGCGGATGCCCTTCCAGCTGCAACCCATCACTGAGAAACGCCCATACACACACACATACACTACAGACAATTTAGCATACCCAATTTACCTGTAGTGCAGGTCTTTGGACTGTGGGGGAAACCAAAGCACCTGGAGGAAACCCACGTCAACACAGGGAGAACATGCAAACTCCATACAGAAATGCCAACTGACCCAGCTGAGGTTCGAACTAGCAACCTTTTTGCTGTGAGGCGATCGTGCTACCCACTGTACCACCCTGGTATGGTAAGAAACTCTTTCAAATTTTTGAGCGGGATGCTAATGGTCTAATCCGATTCAATGATCTATGCTAAGCTAAGCTAATCGTGCTCACAGAAAAAAGCGATTAAGGATTAGGAAATGGTAAAACTTAACTGTTTAACCTTAGGTGAGTTGTAAAATGAGTATATTTAATAAATAAATGAATAAATAAATAAATAAATTATATATATATATATATATATATATATATATATATATATATATATATATATATATATATATATATATATATATATATATATATTTAAGAAAGAACTTATAAACAGCTGGTGCAACCCGTAGTTGTTAAGGTCAAGAAATGATTCACAAATGAAGCCTTGAAGCCTTGCAATTTTTGGCCACAAAATGTTAATCAAGATGCATCTGATTTTCACATTTCTTACACCAAAGGGGAACGTTTTGGAGATGGCATTTAAGAATTTGGTCGTGTGTGTTGTGTGTTTTAACATGACTGTATGGTATGGACTGTTTCCAGTTAAAGAAAAGCAAAACTGTGTCGAGTAGTAAACACTGCCAGTGCAATTGTAGGTGAACCACAAAGACTGCTAAATGAAATGTATCTAATAAGAATTAAACAGAAAGCTCATGCCATTATTAAAGATTCTTCCCATCCCTTAAATATAAAACTTCAGCTTTTACCATTAAAAAGAGGAATTTTAGGAAACCTCAAGTAAAGAAAAATGTTTATGAAATGTTGAATTTGTATATGTTGAAATGTAGTAAGAATAGGGTTAATTGAGTTTTTGATGTGATTTATGCAGTGATATTGAATGTATCTGTGTTACTTTTTTTGTGATATACTGGGAGAAAATAAGTATTCAACATGTAATGTTTTTTACTGGGAAAAAAAAAAATTCTACAGGAACTGTTGACATGGAATTGAACCAGATTTGGGTAAAAACCCAAACAATACAAACATAAAAATAAAACAAAACAAAAAATCTGAAAATAATGTGTAATAATATGTAATAACAATGAAATGACACAAGGAGAAAGTACT
>NC_079447.1:51705148-51715148 GCF_903798145.1 Danio aesculapii
AGACATGAACATTATTGAGCATGTCTGGTGTAAGATTGAAGAGGCATTGAAGATGAATCCAAAGAATCTTGATGAACTCTGGGAGTCCTGCAAGAAGGCTTTCTTTGCCATTCCAGATGACTTTATTAATCAGTGATTTGAGTCATTGCAGAGATGTATGGATGCAGTCCTCCAAGCTCATGATGGAGTCAGACACAATATTCATTCTGTTTCCACTGCAGCATGAGCACATATTCTATACTGGACATTATTGAAGGTTCAGTGACCAGACTTTAGTCTGAGCAGAGTCAGAGCTTACTGTCCTAATGAAATCAGTCAAAATCAAGGCATGATCATATTTAATTTAGGTAAAATAAGCGTCATCTAGAGGCCTTTGCCTTTCATATAAGCCACTTCTGATACCAAATGATATATTAGAAGTTGCTAAAACTTGGATGGGTTACAAGACTTTTGTCAGGTATTGTATCTCACCATATGTTATTGCAATAATTAATTTATCTGTTCAAATAAAATGATCATTTTCATAACTTGAAGATTCTGGCTGTGATGTTGAAAGCTTAAGCTCCAGACCTGTTGCCTCTCAGTGCTCTGCAGGCAGTATTTATACATGAAGGCACCTCACAAAGCTAATTTCAGACCGACATCGGAGACAGCATAATGATTTAATCATTAACAACAAAAACCGTGAGAGCCTCAAATATAACTAATGGAATATTTGCTTACTACAATATTAATTTCTCCCTAGAAATGCCATCAAAAGTGGATATTTTTAGACAAAATGACACCTAAGCAGCGCTTTGAGAGACACCTCAGCTGTCAGAAATGGAAAGCAAAGGACTGTGGCATATTGAAGGCAGTGAAGGATACATTTGTGCTGCCTTCACAATCCAGATGAAGGAAGCTCCAGAGACAGAAAGTGCAGCAGAAATTGCATTCAGACTTGCATTGATGCCTTCCTACTTTGGAATTCTGCCTCTTAAGGGATCGTTTCAAAGCTTTTGTATGCAGCCTCTGACCAATTTAACATCACTTTTATTGGCATCAATTGTCATCAATGGTTTCATGAAGAAACTTAAACATTAGCAGAAACTTTTCATTGCACACAAGGTCCTTTAAATCTCTCTTTAGATTCTTTAGCAGTGTTAAATAGTTTAATCATCCATCAACATGAGTCAGTAGGAATCCAGTTGGATAGTCACAACTCCTATGATTCCACACTCATTCATGCCCTCATCAAACTATGCTTTTGTTTGTTGTGAGTACGCGCCCTCTAGTGGCCAAACTTACGTACTGTGTCTTTAAGTGCACCAGAAGTTGTTGCCCAGTTTTTTGGAAACATAATCATTCAAGGCATCTTTCTTTTCAGTTTGTTTTGCAGTTTGGAAAAACCATCACATGCGCACAGTGACCAACTACTTCATCGTGAACCTGTCCTTCGCAGACATCCTGGTCACCATCACGTGTCTCCCTGCAAGTCTTGTTGTGGACATCACTGAAACCTGGTTCTTCGGACAGACCCTGTGCAAGATACTGCCCTACTTACAGGTAAAGAGTCTAATTTGGTAAAGAGTTTCTCAGCTTGTAATGGAGGCCAGCTAGTGAAGTGCTATGCAGGTAAACCTCACTCCTCTGACCTCTAAAGGTGCTCTAGTGACAGACGCTATAGAGGCCATGGTCTTCAGCCTTCTTGTTAAAGCAAGCAACTCCCATGCAAAGAATCGCCAGTTCAATCCCAGTTTAGCATGGGTTGAGCGCAGTAGGACCGGTGGGTTTTATGTGGGGGCTTGTCTGGGATGGAAGTGAGGTTTAGGGGGGTTACTGTAACAAAGGCCAGCAAGCGATATGCAGTGCAGGTAGCCTCACTCTTTTGACCTATAAAGGTGCTCTAGCAACAGACGTTATAGGCTATGGTCTTTAGCCTCCTTGTTAGAGCAACCAACTCCCATGCAAAAAATCGCTGGTTCAGTCCTAGCTCAGCACGGGTTGGGTGCAGTAGGACTAATGGATTACATGTGGGGGCTCGTCCGGGATGGGAGTGAGGTTTTAGGGGGTGAGTGTAACAAAGGCTAGCTAGCAAGTGCAGTGCAAGTAAACCTCACTTCTCTGACCTCTAAAGGTGCTCTAGCAACAAACACTAGAGGCCAGGGTCTTCAGCCTCCTTGTTAGAGCATTTGACTTCCATGCAAAGAATTGCCGGTTCGATCCCAGCTCAGCAGGGGTCGGATGGGATAGGACTGGCGGGTTACATTAATTTAGAATCTGTTTCAAAGGAAAGTTTAAGGAAGTTTTGAGTGGTTTACATTTATGTTTTATGGCAGCTTTGATCTTTCACATATACAACTTCTGACACATCAGAAAAAGCAGCTCCACATTCAGCTGATCGAGAAATGACTCAGAAGTCACACTGTTCTATTTTAAGATACAGGCCGATAATGTGAAAAAAACAATGAATAGCTAATCGCACAGAACAGACTTTCAAAAATAAAGTAATAATAATAAGTTTCATAGTCCAGATCATCGAGTAAAGGTATTTAAATGACTATTAAAGTTGACTTAAAGTTGTACTAAATTAGCTGGAAATGAACATTGCTTCTCTCAACTCCTCTCGTCACTCGCTCTACATTCCGGGTATCCCGTGAAACATTAATATCTCTGCTCTCCAAATATGGTGTTAAACGTTGCATAAAATCAATCAAAAAGGTTAAGGTTGAACATAAAAAGTGACAAACGCTGATCATTTGTCAAGAGGAGGCTCCGTTTCAAACTGAAAGGCACGCAATTGGTCCAGCCATTCTCCTGTCAGACTAAGGAGTGCTCCGTGTAAACAAGCTAACCGATCGATCGATCGCTTCAGAAAGATTCAATACTAATATTGATGGAAAATCTCAATTTTGAAATTTGGGTCACTGTGACTCAATTTCCTGGTTTGGGTCACATTTGGGATTTTTTTTTCTTCCCTATACATCAAATCTGAGGTTATGGAGTTTCTGGAGACAACACCGTGCTGTTTTGGACTTTAAATAGCCCAAGCTTATTGTAAATACATGCCTCATCCTTAATTTTTGCGAAAGCTAAATACATTCCTCTGATTACGTTTTAATGCACGTTTCAAATGACAAATCCACTAGAGGGTGCTGTTTACATTTTTTGTAAATCTGAAATACGTTACTTAGGGTACATTTTGGTCTACATTTCGGATACACATTCCTCATCTATGAGAAGGTGGAGCTTGTCTTACAGATCAGCTAGCGAATCACTGAATTAAACCCTTCCCTAACCCCAACCAATAGTGTTTTCAGAAACAGACGTAAGAGAAAAGTGTGCTACAACCACATGGTTTACCTTGATTTTACAGTACTTTTATCTCTTTTGTAAAAGTGCGCTTCACTGGACTTGAACCTGAGAGCTCTGCAGCACAAACAACATGACGCAAACATGTTCATTACTAATCGTAGACAGTGTTCAGTTGTTTTGTGCTGTTTATTTGGTGCTGTGCAAAGAACTGCATGAAATAATCCTTTATCCATCAATGATATATCTTTGTAAATATCATTAGTGTGAAAAGGAACAAAAGTTGTTGTCATCACACTGCCCCCTAGTGTTCATTTTACCCAGATACTGCAGTCAAGCGTACTGTATTTTTAATTACATTTTCACAAAAGTGACTATAGTCCAGATGAGCCTGTGTTGCATCAGGAACACATTTACTCAACCTCGTCTTGTAAACACCTACAGTAAAGGACAGACTGTAATATCTCAGCTGTCACCGTCTGAAAGCTACAAGTACCATTGTTTCTTCTCTATGCTCAGTTATCATCCCTCGTCGGATTACTGAATATTAATGAGAGTTTTGAAGTTATGAAGACTGAAGGAGCAGCTGTGGGTTAAAGCCATGTGTTGATACGAGCCTGAAAAAGTCGCTTGTTTCTAATCACTTTCACGCATTTTGACTTTCACAGAGAGAGCGCTGCTTGATTGATTCCAATATAATGCAGGATGTTTGCATCTTTCAAATGCGCACCAGACACTTTGACTCAAATGTCTTCCAGTTGACGTTTAGCGCAAAGCCAGAACATCAAAGTAGCTTTTTTTTTCCCTACAGATGTGATGCAAAAGCATTCAAACATATGCAATGTAAAGCACTTCAAAGGCATGTCTGTCAGAAACTGATCAATTTGCACAGAAGACATGCGTTGAACATCTAGTGATAATCATGTCATCTGATTGGCTGCTTTTAAATGTGGTTCAGGGCTGCGTTTCTCGAGAACCTTCACAAGACTATGTCATTCTTAAGTTGTACCTTGAGCTGTACCTTAGCATTATTATGTGTTTACTAACACTTTTTAGTTAAGTATACCCTCTTAAGTCGTAAGGTTGGTCTAGACCTCCCCTAGGTATATCTTAAAGAGCCCATATTATACATGAAATAGGGTCATATGTAGGTTGTAAGGGTCTCCAACAACAGTCTAATATGCATGCAAGGTCAAAAAACACTTTGATGGTCTTATAATCTGCATTTATTTTTACCTAATTATTCCAGCGACTCCCATATGAATCGTTCAGCGATTCATTTGTTCCCAACCCCCTCCTCAGCGCGAAGCTAATCTGCGCTGATTGGACCAATGACAGCCTGCTGCGATTGGTCGACAGTGACAGGCTTCAGCGCGAGACAGAGTGAAATGCCCAGCTGGTAATCAACTATATAAAAGTAGTCACAGTGCACACGCGCTTCATAGTGTAAGGCTCACACTCACACACTCACACACACACACACACACACACACACACACACACACACACACACACACAAACACATCACGCTCCTCCTCAGAACTAGAGAGAGCGACGCGAGTCTCCTGTCTCCTAGCCCCTAGGCGTCACACATTCGACCTGCTCTTTTTCTCTCACACACACACACAAACACAAACACACACACATCACGCTCCTCCTCAGAACTAGGGAGATCGACACGAGTCTCCTGTCTCCTAGCTTACGATGGCCATAGCAACGACAAACGGCAGTGGAACGCGAGCTCACAAAAGCATTTAACGTTAAATCCGTAAACAAAGCGGCACGCGTTGCGTTTTCAACGTGGCTTACATGCGATAAGAGAATATAAAGAGTAACCGCGTGTACTGTACCAGGTTAACAAGTAACAAAACACAATAAATACATAATTTGCAAGCTAGAGTAAACGAGGCAACAATTTTAATCGCACTTACTTACACTAGTGAATAAACCTCATCCTCCGGGGGCTCCGGTTTCCCCCACAGTCCAAACACATGCGCTATAGGGGAATTGCTCAACTAAATTGGCTGTAGTGTATGAGTGTGTAGGGGTGTTTCCCAGTACTGGGTTTGGCTGAAAGGGCATCCGTTGCATAAAACATATGCTTGGCGGTTCATTCCGCAGTGGCGACCCCTGATGAATAAAGCGACTAAGCCAAAGGAAAATGAATGAATGAATGTTGTCTTAATGACTGATATGTGTGTTATTTCCAGTGTTGGTTAAAGTACTGTAACATATTACAATTTTGAGCCTATCATACTGTTTCAAAAACAAAAACACAAAAATAACAAAGTATATTTTAACATTACATTATTTAAAACTAAGTGTAACAAATTCAGTAACTTTCTTTTAAGTGACCTAAGATTGTAATTCAGTCCAAATTATTAGCCCTTCTCTGAAGTTTTAATGCTTT
Organism: Danio aesculapii; assembly: GCF_903798145.1. Classification (NCBI taxonomy): domain Eukaryota; kingdom Metazoa; phylum Chordata; class Actinopteri; order Cypriniformes; family Danionidae; genus Danio; species Danio aesculapii. The sequence continues at coordinate 51,710,850 of NC_079447.1, forward strand.
TAAAAACGATTGTCTAAAAAGGAAAACATTTTATAAAATACATTTTCTTTTCATTCATTCATCAATGGAATGAACCGGCAACTTATCCAGCACATGTTTTACGCAGCTGCAACCCATCTCTGGGAAACACCCTTGTACTCAATCACATTCACACACACTACAGACAATTTAGTTCATCCAACTCCCCTATAGCACATGTGTTTGGACTGTGGGGGAAACCAGAGCACCCGGAGGAAACCCACGCCAACACGGGGAGAACATGCAAACTCCAGACAGAAATGCAAACTGACCCAGCTAGAGGCAAGAATCAGCGACCTTCTTGCTGCGAAGCAATCGTGCTACCCACTGCACCACCGTGATGCCCTATATAATACATAATAGCTTTAATAACTAAAGTATAATAACTGATTTCTTTTATCTTTGCCATGATGACAGCACATAATAGCTGACAAGATATTGTTCAAGACACTAGTATTCAGCTTAAAGTGACAATTAAAGGCTTAACTAGGTTAATTAGGTTAATAGGCAAGTTAGTGTAATTAGGCAAGTTATTGTATAATGATTGTTTGTTCTGTAGACAATCGAAAAAAACATTGCTTAAGGGGGCTAATAAAATCAACACAGGCTCATTGTGAATATGTACCTCCGTATACATTTCTGGAGAGCGTGTATTATGTAGCTAATATTAGACTAGATATTTTGCAAGGTACTAGTATTCAGCTTAAGTGCAGTTTAACTAGGTTAATTCCAACCCAGGCTCATTCTGAAAAGTAGTAGTAGTAGTAGTAGTAGTAGTAGTAGTCCCGAGGACTTTTCTGGAGACCGCGAATTATGTAGCCGGAGGTACGTATGGCTGCATTTCGTTTTTTAAACGAACGCTGCGGGGCGGTATGACGCCGTTCCTTTTAGCGCTTACCAGCTGACCGCTTACCTTTGTGTGGAGGGCTTTCCTGCCGCAACCAGTTTGTCCAGTTAGCTCGTCCTGTACGTCGACCGGGTTCGAGTCCGGGGAAGAGCGGTTCCAGAAATCAGGTAAGACTAAAACAGAATCCAAGAAATAAAGCGAAGAGGTTCATAACAGGGTGAGAATGTGGTAAAATCCGAAAACGTAGTAATAAATAAATAAATAAATAAGACGAGGGCTTTTCTTTTTCCGGACGGCTTTTGTAAATCGTTGGTTGGGTTTAGGGCAGGCGGGTCGATTGGTAAAATCGGTTGGGTTCAGGGAAGGAGGAGGGTGGGTCGGCCGGACGATTGGCCGGTCGCCCAGTCAATCATTCAGCCAGTCGGACAGACAGACGTTCGTTCGACAGCGGCCTCTGGTGGGTTGATGCGAGAACAGCGCGTGCGCGTACGCCACTCGCGGGAGACGTCCGAAAAGCCAAAAGTCGCACACAGCGGCCTCTCGCGGATTCGCGAAAACCAAAAACTGCAAAAATACGTACCTCCCGGGACGTATTTCGCGGTCTCCAGAAACGGCCTCGGGACTACGTTTTCAGAATGAGCCTGGGTTGGTTAATTCAGTCAAAAGTTATTTGACAGCAAAAAAATCTTAAGACAGCTAATAACGTTGACCTTAAACTAAAAAGTAATAAAATAAAATAAATATTCCAGCCAAACTAAAAGAAATAAGACTTTTTCTATAAGAAAAAAATAGATATACTGTGATGTTTTTCTTCTTATTCTATAAAATATCACTTGCGAAATATTTTAAAAAGAATTTAGGAAAAAAAATAAATAAATCACAGGAGGGCAAATATAATTTTGACTTCATCTGTACGTTACTTTTCCTCTAACACTGATTACCTCTTACGTTTCCCTCTTCATTTTTGCATCTCTGTTATCCTCCAGACCATCTCAGTGTCCGTATCGGTCCTGACGCTGAGCTGCATTGCCCAGGACCGCTGGTATGCGATCTGCCACCCGCTAAAATTCAAAAGCACTGCTAAAAGAGCCCGCAAGAGCATCGTGCTGATCTGGCTGGTGTCCTGCATCATGATGATCCCTCAGGCCGTGGTGATGGAGAGCAGCAGCCTGATGCCGGAGCTCACCAACAAAACCAGCCTGTTCACCGTCTGTGATGAGCAGTGGCCAGGTGAGCATCTCCTGTCCACACACACACACAGGCCATTAAACATTTCAGACAGGCCATTTATTTCTGCTGTGTGAGCACTGAGAGAGAGACAATCAGATTCAAGCTTCTCCGTGCTGAAGTCATCTTCTTTCTGCAGCTGCTGTAGTTGGGTTTTAGATGTGTTGTTTTGTTTTTCACATTAAATATAACTGGAGACTTGAGACTAAAGATATGACTGATAGATTAGAGAAATAACTACTAGACCAGAGAAATAACTAAAAGAATGAATATTGTGTCTGACTCCATCATGAGCTTGGAGGACTGCATCCATACATCTCTGCAATGACTCAAATCACTGATTAATAAAGTCATCTGGAATGGTGAAGAAAGCCTTCTTGGCGGACTCCCAGAGTTCATCAAGAGTCTTTGTGTTCATCTTCAATGCCTCCTCCTCCATCTTACCCCAGACATGCTCAATAATGTTCATGTCTGGTGACTGGGCTGGCCAATCCTGGAGCACCTTGACCTTCTTTGCTTTCAGGAGCTTTGATGTGGAGGCTGAAGTATGAGAAGGAGCGCTATCCTGCTGGAGAATCTGCCCTCTCCTGTGGTTCGTAATGTAATGGGCAGCACAAATGTCTTGATACCTCAGGCTGTTAATGTTGCCATTGTTACGTGTTTAAGATGTTTTAGTGGGATGCTTTAGCATTTAAGTGAGACAGCTGTACTCAATAGTTGAAACAATTATGTAACAGTAATAAATAGAAAAAAGACATAAACATTTACAATTATCTTCAAACAAAAACAACGAGTGTAAGCCAAATCAAAGAAATGAACAAAACAATCCTTAAACTAAAGTCTAAACTAGGCGTCAAAAAGAAATACAAATAAAACCCGAGATCTTCAGTGTACACCAGGGGCGTTGCTAGACATAAAGCTCTACTGGGGCACAGCACCCCCTCCTAAATAAATAAATAAATAAATAAATAAATAAAATAAGTAAATAAATAAATAAATAAATAAATAAGTAAGTAAATAAATAAATAAATAAATAAATAAGTAAATAAAAAAATAAAATAAGTAAATAAATAAATAAGTAAGTAAATAAATAAATAAATAAATAAATAAGTAAATAAAAAATAAAAAAATAAATAAGTAAATAAAAATAAATAAATAAGTAAATAAAAAAAATAATAAATAAGTAAAAAAATAAATAAATAAATAAATATATATATATATATATATATATATATATATATATATATATATATATATATATATATATATATATAGCAGTACTTTGTTGTTATCCAATTACTATTCTAAATACATAACAGAAATTAATCATAAATGTAACTGGAAAACAATCTAAAGACACAACTGGAGCGATGCTAAGATCATTTAAGAAATCTTTTGCATGAATATTAATTTTATAAGACTGAAATTCTATAGACAATTCAATAGAATACAAAATCAGATGTGTTATAGAGTTATCTGTTGTGTGTTGTCTTAGACCCGACTCAAGGCCGAGAATTAGGTTGAGTCTAACCTCCCTGACTTCATCCCTCCTTTCTGCTTTATACCAAAAACAAAACCTTTGGAGGAGCCATGCAGTATAAATAAGATCACCATCAAATTATTTCAACTTTGTTTTGTCGACTTGCAAAACTCACTTCGCGCCTGTTTTACAATGCATGAGCTATTTTTTCGGCGTGCATGTTCACAACTGGACCGGGAGCAGAGTGGCGCGTCAGCACCAAGCAGAATCGGTGTGCGTGATGCGCGCGGCGGCGCAGGTATGTTTTTTTCTGCGCACATGCTCAGTTTGTTCTTTGATTAAACACATTGCTTTCATCAGCGTTGGTTTGGTTGCACATAGAGAATAACGTCTTTATTCTGGAATTACCACTCTTAATAAATACACTTGCATATGATGTAAATCATATCTCAAAGCATTTACTGGGGCACTGGAGATTTATACTGGGGCACGCGCCCCAGTAAATGGGGTCTAGTTAAACACTCAAACTAATCTAACAAAACATTACTCTAAAACAAACCGGATAAGACGGTCAAAGCTTAGTTTAGAATCACACAACAACCATCACATTGTGTTACTTAAAGCAACGAAGTTCAACCAGCAAACTCGAATTACCACAGTAAACTGAGGTAATAAATCACTAAACAGCCGTAGCACAATCAAATTGCGTGGAGCACAAATGGTACGC